>NW_008758903.1:0-777 GCF_000715545.1 Opisthorchis viverrini | reverse complement strand
CCACACGTGTGCCAACGGTTTAGTCAAGCGTTTCCATTGGCAGCCGAAGGCAGCATTGTTTGCTCACGGTAATCCTCAAAATTGGACAGAGCATCTCTCGCTCGTGCTTTTGAGGATCCGATCTGCAGTGAAAGTAGATTTAGGTTGTTCGACCACCAAAATTAATAGTTTACGGCAGCCCTCTCCGACTCCCCGGTGAGTTTGTCGCTGAGCGAAAGGAAGCAGTGAGAATAGACACAACAATGTATGTTAATCCTTCACGCTCCTTTGTGATACATCTTAGAGCTCAACCAACGCGTTTACATACTCGTGCATCTCCTCAGTGCTACAATCTTGTGCCTTCGTTTTCATTGGGGTTGATCAGGTGAAGAAACCGTTACAGCCACCGTACGTCGACCCATACCACGTTATTTCGCGCAGACATAAATGTTTCGTCATCGACAAAGGAGGTGTTTAAGATACTGTCAGCGTCGCTCGACTAAAAGTAGCGCACGTTGATCCCACCGGATACTCTCCTGTCAACCAATCACAGCGCCTATCTACGCCTCCGCTTAACATCACTGACATAGCAGCTCAAAAGCCGGATAACATACAGCCAGTTGATTACACTCGTTCAGGTAGAAAACTTACTTGGCTAACGAAGCTGCACAGTTAAATATCTTAGTAGCGTTTATTGTCGAGCATTTATTTTGCTTATGCAACGCTCTAGGGAGGGAATCATATGGTGATCCTTGTGACAAGCGCGCACTAGTACTTTCTTTGTGACTTATCATTACT
>NW_008758902.1:0-777 GCF_000715545.1 Opisthorchis viverrini | reverse complement strand
AGATCAACTAGCGTCGGTGGGGTATGACGAAATATCGTGCAAGTGTAAAACCTTTATTTTCGTGGCCTAAGACCCACCGATTGAGGATAACGCTGATAGTTTTAGGATTACAGGGAAATGGCCTTTTGAGACGAGATTATGCACCCTAACGATTTCGCACGTTTCTGATGGATTCGATTGGATTTATTTTTATATCCTTATGACCGTTAACAGCCACCTTTCTTCCTGCCATACACTAGACGTGTCCACTTCAAGTGATCTGTGGCCTTCCGCTGTGTGGTTACAGATTTTAGCAATACGCATGAATGTTTTCTTAGGTGCGCATGGCTAACATTTTGGACGAAATACTGATTCTTTGTTTTTACTCTTCCGTTTAAAATTCAGGGATCACATCCTAGGTGACGTGAATGATGGACTGGGGTGGCAGACCAAGCAATCTCTAGATGGATCATAGTGTTTTCTCACCTTCGAAGTAGTATTTATCCCAGTTGACCACTAGCAAATTACTCCACTTGCAATCGTTTTTGGCATTCCACAAATCCAATTGTTGCTGGTGGCCTACTTGAAAGTTTGTACTGTGCTCGAGCCCTGCAGAAACGTTTGTTGCGCTTCACACGAGTGTTTGAAAAGTTTCTCTGCATAGGTCTCTTTTACGCACTTTAAACCTGTACACTGCACCCTATTCACGTATCCTCCTGTCGACAAGTGATGGAGTGGTGGTCTAGGGTAACTTACTTTCCATTGTATAGGGACTCCTTCATTAGACTGCATTTTTTT
>NW_008758901.1:0-777 GCF_000715545.1 Opisthorchis viverrini | reverse complement strand
AAGTGGAAGCGAAACCTCAAGCAGTGAATGGAATCTCGAATCTGTGGAGTGCGAGGTTGGAAAACAGGTACATGGGCTGACCAGACTGCGCTGGAAAAGTACGGATGGTAAGAATCTACCGCATATCTTCCGGTGAGCAGTCTGGGCCCACGTAGACGTGCATGGATGTAGTGGTGACTGTCGTGAACTGACCGAGTATCGATATTATCACAACAAATTTTCAAAGCTCGCATTTCACTCCCCCCTAATGAAATGTAACTGAATTAAAACAGCATGACATTATCTTGTACGACATTTGTTCATGTCGCATCAACCTGACCCGAGGAACAAACACAAAGTGCTTTCCTGGTGGAACGCTACTGATAAGTTTTCTGAAACTACTTTCAGACGGCCTTCGTGTAGCAAATCATTTGAATACTATCACCTGAGTCCCCCAATAAAAACAACTTAGTACGCATTGGTATGCATTTATATGTATTGTTAGTATGTACTTCGCGAAACACAACGTGTATTCAGTCACCCACTGCCGTTGGCGGACAAAAATAATCGGGACGAAGACCCCTATCGTGTGGCATTTGATGACCCAAAACGTTTTAGACTGGCTCCACCTGTTACCGAAACTTCTCAAGAAGGAGCTTTCTCCTAATAAGAGAGGGTGATCTGTTGTGTTTTTTGATAAACGATGGATCTAGCAGAACTTTATCAGCAGAATCAACTTTTGCGTGATAAAGGACTAACGATTTACCGTCCCCTTACGGTTGGAAACGGCAAACTTAG
>NW_008758900.1:0-289 GCF_000715545.1 Opisthorchis viverrini | reverse complement strand
ACCCGTATCATTCCTCACAGAAAGCTCATTGGAATGATAAGGTGAAGAGAAAATCGATTGTTTCATGTCCAGTGACGGAGTCATGAGCCGGAACTCATTGTGGTTTGGGTCATCGAGTTGACTGCCAACTGTCTATGGACGGGTCACACGTGCACATTCCACTGTCTGATAATCTGTAAATACCCGGGAGTAAACTGAGCAAAACAGGAAACAGACTTGATCAGCTTAGATACAATTGTCCACCGAAATTAATGGGTGGTTGACACCCAGTACCTGGAGTGAGAACCAG
>NW_008758899.1:0-777 GCF_000715545.1 Opisthorchis viverrini | reverse complement strand
TCCACTGGGCTACACAAACACAGAAAATAAAAGACCTGTATTGTCTCTTAGACGCCTTGATGCACTTAGGTTTTGTATTTTCGGTGAACCTGAGACCTCAATAGCACAAAACAAAACTGACAGGTAAATATACCGCCGCTGAACTCAAGCAGGATGTCGTGCAAACTAACAATGTTGTTTCTGTATCCAATCACCTTTGTCAAGTTCCGTTTTCACCGATATATGATACACGTTTGTTGCAACACTATTCTAAGTTCAAACATGTGGATGTTATACTGGGCATTGTCCTTGGTAGCGAAGCTAAACTTGTGTCCATATAACTCAGACCTAGTCCTTGAAGTCAAACTTTCCGCTCATAAGTTGGGCAGCTGGTATACCATCTGCGTTCGATGAGGCTAAAGGAACGTGAACGCGCTTGAAACAGGCGCGTTGAAACTTGAAGTAATGAACGTTGTGATTACTTAACCATTAGGGTCATGAACGACCGGTCAGCATGAATAACTCGCAAGCAGCGTCATTCATCCTTCAGTCACGAAAGGGTCTTCACTCGTCCGGCTTAAGACTGTCTCCTCGAGTGACGACTTCTCAGATCAAAGTCCCATTCGATGTGTGGATTATTATAACTTCTAACCTACTTACACTTTCCTGAAAATACGAAAAGATTTGAGATGTTCAGGCAAAAACCTCGTTCGGTTAGTTAAGTTGTCTTATGCCTAAAAACAAGGAGTTACTGTAGAACGGACTTATCCTTTTTGAGAAATCGCTTCAGGGCACATC
>NW_008758898.1:0-777 GCF_000715545.1 Opisthorchis viverrini | reverse complement strand
TTCTGTGTAACCGAAGTATTCGGATTGCCTTATCAGTTGGCGTGTTGGCTGGATCCCCAACCTCTGATGTTTTGAAAGGTTTAAAGTGCCAGCGGATTGGGCGGATGAAACACATTTTTACAAGAGAAGGAAAGGGTGCAAGTGCTGCTCACATAAATCACAACAAAAAATTAACGGGACGGGTATTCCATGATTCTCGGCTTGCTCAATGCCAATTCCTTCACTCCTTACCGTTTGGCGAATGACGTCGAATTCCGTGCTGGTTTTATGTAGTGGTCTGACTACGCCCAGCTCCAAACATCATCTAGTTCAGTGAAGTGTAGGATTGTTTGTATACTGTAGCCTACATTTCATTTCATCGCCGTGTGCGTGTTGACAGCTCTAGTAAAACGCAGACTGACTGTCCGGTACGGAGTGAATATGGTACGTTAGTCCCAAGATAGGTGTCCGTGGAACGTGTGAAAGTACTGTCACACTGCACCTAATCTGTGGCGTTGATTACTCTGCAATTTCCCATCAAAAGTGTTTCAATTCACAATCACATCGTGCGCTTATCTAATGTAACCCAGAAAGCTGAGCTTTCTAATGAGTTGGTGAAGCATCTTCCGCAGTCTTATGGGCAGCAGGTCATCTTAAATAAAGACATGCAAATTGTATTTTGTAGTTTTTTCTTTTGTATTTTGTTTTTTGATCAATCGGCCCTTTGTGTCGCGCAGCGTTTTATTGGTCAGTTCCTAAGCATTTATTCTTCATCCCCCGATGTTCGGTCTCTCCGTT
>NW_008758897.1:0-777 GCF_000715545.1 Opisthorchis viverrini | reverse complement strand
GTACTCCGGATCGATAAGGTCTTCACTAACGATAATTCGAACACCGAGGTTTTAAAGATCATCCAGCGTTGTCTTCAGTATTTCATCACCGGCGAACATGAACAAGAATAGAGAGGATTGACACCCTTGTCGGACACCAATTGTTGTATGGGAGCGCTCACCATACACTCACTCAGAAGTATGTATACAGGGAACGGATTACGTTTACAAACTTCTGCGGCATATCCCGTTGAGCAAGTGTGGTACAAACCTGCTCGGCCTGGGCAATCGCAGGGTATCACTCGCCCCCTCGGTTCTCCGTTCACCGGCCATCACCCACACATATCTTCCAGTGTTCCGTGTCTAAACTGCCGCTGAGAGAAACAAGCCAAAATATTGTCTTGCTAAATTTAAACAATCTGATCCGCACTGCGTCCTTCAAAGTCCGTAATCTCTGTCAGATTGGGTAACAGGTATTTTTTGTTTAGCACGAGATCGTTTTTCATCTCTGCTGGGGTATGTTAGAAAACACGCATACAATAACCCAAATCGGTCACGCTCCTTAAACCGCTTAGGATGAAATTTAAGGTTTCACGATTCACTCTTCGGAAATCTATCGACCCGATGCCATGGTTCGTGGTATCTATGAAGCAGGAAAGGCACTCAGTCCCAGGGCTGAAAGCGGTTTACTGGACTGGATCCCAATACACAGCCGTCTCTGCATTGTACGGTTGTCTGGTTCAATGCAGATCAATGCAATTCGATGCCGTACACGGTTCCCCATCAAAAGTCCGTACA
>NW_008758896.1:0-777 GCF_000715545.1 Opisthorchis viverrini | reverse complement strand
TCAGAAAAATTAACGATTAACCCTAGTATATAAGNTACAAAACGTTTTCTCTTGCCATTTATTTAACTTGCACCTGTGAAACAAGCGGGATTTTAGGCAGAACTTTTGACCGTCTCGCAAGCCACAGAAGTCAGGAATTGTATGCCCTCTGATAAAAACTTTTGTTTATCCATTTTAACTTTCTAGTAACGGAGGTCATACGAACTGAGGATGTTTTGTGATGCAATTTTTTCCATGGCGTGTTTTTTAAACACGATGTTAGCTAGTCTAGGCTGCCAGGCCACAATGTGACATTCTGAAATTATTCCATTGAGATGTATTTTCAAATAAGTTGTTTCCATTTATTTAATCATAGGCGTGCATTGTTAGGCATCACAAGTACTGACCAATATCGACCGTGTTCCTGTAGGAAACAATTGTTTACCAGTCCTGACAGTATGTCTGTACTACCTTTTCCCCGGTCGAAACAAATTCTTGTTTGAGTCTGCTATTCACTGCGTCTACCTCATAGACTCGGTATGCATATGTAATCTCTTATGAGACTTTAACCCTTACACGCCCAACAAATTCGGTCAACCGTGTAATATTGGAGCTCTTTGACCATTTGCGTTATCGCATGTTGTTCGCCAAAGTATGTTGCTACCCAAAACTGATTTAGCCTCTCCTCCTGGCTTTCTTTGGGTTTTCACTAGTTCGTGAATCAGTGTGGATAAAAACCTCGTGTTTGAAGGCTGTTCCATTTTGATTAGGGATTTTGTACGTATAGTACCGCATTTT
>NW_008758895.1:0-777 GCF_000715545.1 Opisthorchis viverrini | reverse complement strand
TGTACTTAGTTCTACACAGGAGAATCCTCTGAAGTCAGGCTGACTTTCTTCGCTGTGTTGCTCCTATTCAATTGAATATGCCGAATAAAGGTGGTCTAATGTTTCAGTTGGTACGATATTTGCGAAATCACATGCTATATCCTTGGAGAAAACTGCACATACGTTTACTGAACATTCTTGGAAAACCCACGAAGTGTGTCGTCTTTCTTGGGGCTAATCAGGTAGCTTCAGTCCACTAGTTTCATAGAAACTTATAATCTATTTGTACTCAAATTGTCAATGGTTCTATTAAGAGGAATCAACAATCAATAGCCAATATTCGATTTTAATAAATTTTTAATTATTGCATAATCACCCGTATCGTTCCTCCTATGTCCGCGCTTAAGCAGATCCATGGGGTTAAGAACACAGGCAGGATTTTTCAAGAGAGCGGTGACAAATCACCGGATAAAATTTACCCCATGTTCACGAGTATATTTTGAGCCTCTAGCTGAGTAGCAAGGTCATCCTGAAGAACCTCCATGTGCACACTTCGATGGTTTCTCAAGCACAGGAAACGGCTGCACGGTTTTCATCATGGTTTTGGTACAGTCTCTTTATTGACAGACCAATTTTTATCCGTTAGTTCGAAACATCCTGATCACTCAAAAATTATATGAAACTTGCCCAGAAAATCTCACGTCGTAAAATCCCCTCATATGTGATGTCAAGGCTGAGGTCAGCCAGCACAGGGTCACGTAACGTGAACTGAGTATTGGACTTATATCCTGAGAGTGA
>NW_008758894.1:0-778 GCF_000715545.1 Opisthorchis viverrini | reverse complement strand
ACGAAAAAGTATTCCGATTTCAAAAAATCTGGCCAAAAGTCACGCAAAACCGATCCACGATGGTTGAACAATTTTTGCAAGAACAAATGCGCGATCTCGAAGGATTGTGGATGACATGTCGAAAGCAGATACATCGAGCAAACTCATTTCGTGGAGCAGCCCAAACGACCCACATCCTATCTTTGATTGTCTTGTTCATGGTCCCCAGCATGTTTGTGATCAGCCGAGTATGGGCGGTACGCTCCACGACCGTCTCTCTACAGCTCACGATCACGACAATTTTCGTGCACTACGCAGCATCAGTCGACTTTCACAACTGTCTCATGGGGGTGCGTAACAAAGTGGACCGTGCATTGCGACCGACCTACAGAATAACATATGAACTGACACCTCACATCCTGTACACCCTGTTGATCACGGTAACAGTGTGTGGCATCCCCCTGATATGTATGAGCCTTGTCACCGATTGTGGGAAACGAAAATACGCCTGCAAATAGAAGTGTTTCATACACACGGTTGTATTGTAAAACCCCAGGACAAAGGGGGCGAGGTCAAAGACGATAAGAAAAAGTACATTTCGGGTGCTGATTTTCATAGGCACCGAGTAGAAGTTGATGTGAACTCGGCACACGGACCAATCGACTATGGTGGTGCAGGGATGATTCAGTTTCTTCATTTGGCAGGGATGATCTAGTTGCGACCAGAGGCGTTTTGCTACACCGAGTCCTTCATTTCATTGATGCACAGTTCCTCATGTTTGAGGGTGACTAACATCAAT
>NW_008758893.1:0-778 GCF_000715545.1 Opisthorchis viverrini | reverse complement strand
TGTTTGGACCATGGGGCACTGTAGTTCAGGAAACGATGCGGCTGACTATCTGCTAAATTCACTAAAACATGTGTGAGTGAAGCTACAGCAATGTCGGAGTTGCTGAGTTTAATATCTACTCAGACTTCTTCATGCTCCTCGTCCAAGAGACCTTTAATCTCAGGAGGCTAGAGCTGCGTTGCCTAATATTGTGGATGTTCAATCCTTTGCCAGTGAGTTAACAGAAAATGTCCTCTTCGTATTCAGTGACGAAGAGAGAACACGAGCTTTGCCGAATAAATTCAACCCTAATTTATACGATGTTTCTACGTGCAACTTGGAATTAAGGAGTGCAGCTTTCTGACTGATTACATACAGAATATGGGGATGCTCCTTGAAATTTTACCCATCTCGGGAGACGTACTTGCTCTGACGGAAGTGTTCTGGGTGATCAGTGCACGAATGTTAGGTTTGAGAAACTTGTTTGCAGACTCGACTCGCTTGAGGCGCCTAAAAGTCATGCCACAGGATCTTGGGTGCCGCAGACTTCAGGCCATATCAACGGCTGCATCATTATATGTTTGAGATGCATGACCTGTTCAGACGGAGGTTGCGACAGCGCCTCCCTTCGCCAATTTCTCAAAACTACTGCTTGGAGCGGGTGCCCGTGGACGGAATCGGGTAATCGAGAAACGGTAATTTATTTGTGTATCAGGTACTTCAGTCACGCAAAAATACCTCCATTGCGATGAACTTCGACGACGCGGCCTAGGGCTGCGCATGTCAGCACCAGGTCTTC
>NW_008758892.1:0-778 GCF_000715545.1 Opisthorchis viverrini | reverse complement strand
TCCCATCACATTGGGTCCACTTCGGAATTCACTGGGCAGTCGTGGGTTGTAGTTCTTCAAAATGGGGACTTGTAAAAAGTCGTCTCATGTCATTCAGCAGCATAGTAACATAAGTACGTCAGCTCTTGTTCCGAGTTCTAGAAAGATCACCGTTTTGCGTTATAACTCCAATACTACTGGACGATGTGGACCAAGTTTACGAATTACGCTCATTGGAACAAACTGTGAGGTGGTTTCAACAGGAGACTCAGTGGAATCTCCCGTTTACGACATTCTTCAGGAGAAGAGTTTCCACCAACCTCATAAATAGTTTTCCGTTAGGAAAAAGACCTAAGTTTTAATTCACTAGGTGATAAGTATCGTCAGAAACCAAACCCAGAGTTTACGGGGACATCCTGTGGTAGAACTCACTTGATAGCTTCAAAAGTAAAAGATGGGCACCACTGAAATAGTCTTCAGTGATGTTCTCCAGTTATTTTGCTTTAACTCCGCAAACTTTTATTGGTTGCACAAATAAAGCTCTGACCAACGCGCTACCGGCCCTGTTTCACAGTAGGCGTGGATTTTCGCGCCTCCTTGCACTCAGCATACTACTATTATGTTTATCATATTCTCCCTTGGGTTGAACTCGGTACGATCGTCTAACCAGATTGATGTATTTTCTCCAAGTTTCGCCTTCACTTACTTCCAAGTTTGGCTTCTGGTGGTTTCCACTACTTCCGCGCAACGCTGACAGACTTTTGATGAAGAGATACGGTTGGTTTTCGAGAAATACACT
>NW_008758891.1:0-778 GCF_000715545.1 Opisthorchis viverrini | reverse complement strand
TTGTTTGAAGAGAAATCTGAGTGTGCATTAACCCTTTGGCTCTCGGATAAGTAACTGATAGACTTCAAACAGCTGGTATTGGCGATGATCGATTGGTGCGCGTGGAGATCAAGCTTCACCCTGTCCTGGTTAGGCTCAGTGGTGAGTCAATCGCACGTCTGTGTGTTTGTTACGTGCTGGCTTCGCTTCGTTCGGCAAATAAATGTCAGATGTGCGGAGTTTAAACCCCGGCACGATCATTGGATATGCACTGGTGATGGGCTCTGATGGGAGCGAAATTCGTGTCTAGTGCTTTCCCCGTTTTGTGTAGGCTTACCAGAATGATTGCGACAGGATAGCAAGACTATTGTTAAGTTAGAGTCATGTGAATGTGCGTCCTACAAAATCCTGCGACTACCGACACCTGAAAGAAATATAGGACAGACCTCGCCATATCAGTGTGTCATTATACATGCTTTCTGCCATCTTGCGGTCCTCCCGGTGGCAGAAATGACGTTGATAGGTTTCGTGATATTCACGTAGGCTTACGTCTTTTTGAGCCATCATTATGCTCTGCGTTCGTGGTCACCACAACGGGTGTTCTGAGTCCTAGCATGAAAACCATGGTCTCCGATATGCCTAGTATACCATTCAACTTTCTGTGTCTAATTTGGCTATACAACTGATATTCTACGAGATTATTCAATTTCACTTCAGAAATAGTAAGTTCCCAGCCCCAAGCTCCCCGAAGCCAGGAAAATGAGGTAATTGGAAGTCTGCAGTACGTCACCGTTTTTCG
>NW_008758890.1:0-778 GCF_000715545.1 Opisthorchis viverrini | reverse complement strand
TGGTGACAATCGGTAGATTTATTGCTGGATGTTAACCGTTCTGATCGCAGTACACGGTTTGAGGTGGTCTATTCAACTGTAGGCCTTAGTGGAGTAGGGAGAAGTATTCCTCACACATGTTGATGAGTAGTATGTGAAGTCCCCCAGCTAGACACCGACTGCAGACATGCACACGAATATTCGCAATGTCCTTCTATCATCTTGATGCAATTCAAACAACCATGTCGGAAATTGCCAACTTCGGTGACATTAGAACTAGCACAATCACATCGTGTTATGCTGGTTCAGCCAGAGGAAGGCTCTGGTGATGGGCCCACACAATTCAACACATCAGTTCTCTCAAATTCCGTCCAGATGTTTTCTAGTGTATGCCTCAATCTCTTGGGACAAGCCAGATAGGTAGGAGTAAGTAATGCGCACCATTGCTCCAGTCATCCCCGATCCCGGGAGATGTCACGGTCGTGTGGCTATTGTTTAGCTGAAACTGGAGTAAGCAGGACGCCCGTAACCGTGATGGAATATCGAGCTTATCTGATTCGCACTGCTATTTCATTGCCAATCGAGATTTTCAGATAAGTCGGCCAGTGCCGGGTATGCACGTTCTCCAGCAATGCTTTTACCAACATGAATGCACACGGTTGTTCGATATGGACATCCGTTCATTTGCTTTGTGATAGCAGATCGGGAGAACATCTACCTGAACATCAAAACATACCTATTTCTTCTATGCGACACATGCTTCATGCATTGATCGGACCAGCAAAATGATCTTGCTCCA
>NW_008758889.1:0-778 GCF_000715545.1 Opisthorchis viverrini | reverse complement strand
GCTTGTATGTATGCAGAGGCTGAACGCAATGGCATCTCCAAAACGCTTCAGATCTGCATTCGAATTGGTCTACCTGACTCAACACGCACAATCACACGGCTGGTCAGGAAAGACAATTCTCACAAGAATTCACACGCCCATAAACGACGCTCCCAGTACAACGACACAATGTGGAAACATGTTACAAGCAGGTGAAAGAAAACTCCAAAACAGAGAGACAAACACGACAGTGTCCACTCAAACCAAGCCAGATTATCAGATTCCGATTGGGACACACGGTCGAAAAACTGCACGTTGCAGCTTCAAACGAGCAACAGGAACAATGATGCAAACGACGTACACATGCAATGCAGTAAAACAGTCATCGTGAGAAATCTCCAATAACCACACACACGTCCTCGCTCGTCTCGATTGATACACCACCATGTTCACCATTCGCACGCTAATTAGTCACATCCACTATCAAACTGCGCCCAAACGGAGACACTCATACGCGCGAACACACTACATGATATCGTCCCAACGCATTGTTTGCAAAGCCTAGGTCGTGGGATAGCATAGGTACACCACGCTTCAGTTGCTTGCACACAGTCTACCTGAACCGATGATGCCGGACAAACAAGCCGTCACATGTGCGTTCAGGATCGTTTCTCGACCATTGATAAAACCAAAAACCTAAACAGGAAGCTAGGGACGAATGGAACAACACATGCACACGGACCCATACAGAACCGCCAAAATATCACACCCAAACACATCAAGCAAGCGATACGCTCAC
>NW_008758888.1:0-778 GCF_000715545.1 Opisthorchis viverrini | reverse complement strand
CTTTGGATGCATCGGAGTACATTGCCACTACCGGTTGACGATAAGCTCAGTAATTTACGATTCTAGAACTCCCGGCCGTGTTGTTCCCAAGTCTGTAATATAAACCCGTATTAGTCCTGCTGCAACGCAACTTTCCGTAGCTGTTGCACAACTCTAAGTGAAGGCAGGTGTTGAAATACTGCCGGACTGCGCAAACCTACGCAGGAGAAACAGAAGTCGGGAGTTCGAACTAAAGCTACCGATTTGACGCGGTGCTCAGTCTTGAGCGCTGCAGTGATCGTTTCGCAAGGAATAAACATGCCGAGAAGGCCAAAGAAGAGCAGTCATGAGGACGCTGTCCTACAGTTGGTCGTAATACGTGGCTGCATGGGGATAAGTTCGCGCTATCTCCTACGAGGGTGTTTTCCCTATCAGAAGGCAAGGAAAAGCAGCGGTGCTCCGTTACCCCTAAAACGACGGACTGGAAAATGTTTGCCGTGAAATTTGCACACTCAGGCCAGTCAGTCAGCTTCTCAGTTTACAGCCTATGAGTAGAAATGTATCAAATCTAATTGATACCGACTTCATCCCATTCCATTGTATTGGCAAGCCTTAAACGTCAGCAATACCCGGTTTGGACGCTCAATTTACTGTTAACCACTCTATCTGACCAGTGGTTTACATCTGGGAATTCCCTTGACCAATTAACAAAGATCGCTCATTTGGTCTATTAACTATAACCACGATCACACTCGTGCTTTATTTTGGGTGTAATCCTATGATCATGCCTGACGGTACG
>NW_008758887.1:641-778 GCF_000715545.1 Opisthorchis viverrini | reverse complement strand
TTCTGACACTTTTATGCGTGGCACATGGCAGTGAAAGTATATTTTTGCCATTTAATCTCACCCCAGACCCAGTATGACGGTCACTTTGTGCCTGATGTGCGAGTCTTGACTGTGCTAGCGCATACTGCGCCTTGAAG
>NW_008758887.1:0-548 GCF_000715545.1 Opisthorchis viverrini | reverse complement strand
CAGACTGGCACTGTCCTTGGCATGATTTCGAATGAGACGTTTCTCTCTTTTCTCCCATATTCTCCTGTTACTCTTTCGCATTCATCGCTTGCATTCACTTTTTATGTTTTGGCCATGCTCTTCAAAAATAAATGATAATGGAGGAAGGATCAAAAAGAAAGTGAGGATTTTGTTCAACTTCGATTTCCCGAAAATATGTTTCTGCTCAAAAATTAATACTTTTCAATCAGAAAAAATGGAGAGCGAAGCATAGAGAACATGGAAGTCAGAAAACTAGCTGTTGTGTCGCGTGCATTTTCCTGTGGTGCTGAGTCGAAAGTGACCATCCGGTTGCTCATCGCCTCAGACATCCCTCCGGACAACACAACCCCTCCTATGGTTGCCCATTTGGGTTGGCCCGGGGGCTGAAAAGTGCTCGATTTTATGGAATATATTACCGACCAAATCGATGTCCGAAGAGATGAAATTTTAAAAATGAGTTGATGGAATTTGGAATCCACCGTGTACCCATCGTTTACCCTCGAACGTCATTTGGCCGACTTTGTTGG
>NW_008758886.1:0-778 GCF_000715545.1 Opisthorchis viverrini | reverse complement strand
CAATCGACTTGCAAACGTTTTGCCATCATACATGGGGACATCATCACTGTGCATTTGCGTTCTGTCGTTCTCTTGCCCTTATGTTCAGTACACATCAGCTACTGTGAGCCAGGGAACGGCAGAACAAGGGGAACAAGAAAGCTTGATCCAAACGGATACTTCAACTTGATCAGAGGCTCCAATCAAACAAATTAGCCGGCGGACGCAGCAACACTATTGTGGTAACCAATCGACTTAAAGGAACGAAAACCACAACAGAATAAAGGCACAAGCAAACCAATAAATTCGCGAAAAACGCTGCCAACCAACTAGCCAATCACATTAACAGCCAACAGTCTTCAAATGCTGAGTTGATGTTCTTGTCACAACGATTTCATCGTTTCTTCGCTTCAAGTTATCTTTTTCATGTTAGACATGTGCCTCGCCTAGGCTATTCTGTGTAGATTGTGGTCTTTCACGTTTGTTAGTGTTACCATTATCAAGTTCGCGAAACTTACCCGGACAATGTTCTACCTTAAGCGACTTCTAACACCAGTCAAGTTTCACGTACAATAATCCAACGATCTTTTTATAAGCCCCATAAACCAGAAAGGCTTAGAAAATTTTTCACCGAATTTACTCTTGGCCTGGAACACCGTTTCAAAGTTGTTACAGATGCACCCGAATTGAGCATCGAAGATTTTCACTGTCCGAAAGCAGTGTTCAGAAATTCAAATAATGACATTTGGAAGAGTGCATTCCACATTTCACGACTGAATATTGAGCAAACAATACAGGA
>NW_008758885.1:0-778 GCF_000715545.1 Opisthorchis viverrini | reverse complement strand
GGAAACCGCCAGTGTCCACAACTGACCATACACGTTTAGCAATAATCCGTCAAATAACTGAATTGTCCTTGTCGCCAGTAGGATTATCTGGCTAAATTATCGACACCAATAGGTTTTATATGGCTTTCCATTGGTTTGAGCCTCAAAATTCTTCTAAAGGCCGCATGAAATGGTTTTCAATGTGGAAATTCGCACCAATGTTCTCCTAATAGTTTCGGCCGACCTAATATCCTCCATGAAAGTGATGTTTCTTTGGAACTACAAACCAATTTCCTGATCGACCGGAGGGCGCGGATGTCGACTGGTTGGCTGTATGGAAGCACGATAGGCTAGCAACAACATCGACAAGTTCAATTCCCAGTTAATTCGTTTGTCCGGCAGCTACTCCTCGATCGTTCTCCAGGCAAGGTCCCTGATCAGTTAGGATCATTTTAGGCACCCCATGGTTGGCGACGATGTGATGCAATACCACTCCGCTGATCGTAGTCGCCCGCTTATTTGGCACGGCTGCAGCCTAAATCCATCGTGAAAAGTGTTAAGTCATTATCACCATGTAATGATTCCCACTGGGGTTGTCCCCGGTAAGGGGCCCATGACGTCAAAAGTCCATAACTCGTCGATTTCTGAGACAGGAATGGGTTTCATTGGATGGGTTGCTCCTGACGTATCCACTTTCATTAGTTGGCAACACTTACAGAAACCACATAATCCATCAGGCCAATTCTCATCCCCGGGCAGTAGGCCCTCTATCGAATTAAGTCGAACGTCTTGGTGCACC
>NW_008758884.1:0-778 GCF_000715545.1 Opisthorchis viverrini | reverse complement strand
TTTTGTTCGAGTAAGCAAAATTCAGAAATACCTTCTTATATAGAAAATCTTCTGAAATTAATTAAACATTGTTACTTGTTCTTTAAGTTTTAAGATTAACATATAAATTCAGTTATAGCACTAATATATATTACTTGGATAACTTGCTGCAATGTATTTTCTGCGAGTAGTTCATTGATTACAAACCGTTACAACCGTAAGGAGAAAGAAACAATCAAAATAATGTCAATATGACGTCAAATTGGCATTATTTTGATTGTCTCTTTCCCCTTGGGACTGCGAAATGAATAAATATTACGTAAATCTAAAATCAAAAACAAAAAGTTCTCAAAGTACAAAGAAACTATACGGTTAAATAGTTTATTGACTATTTGACGTAATATACAATATGAAAAATCAATATTAATTCAAGATGCAAGTGTGAAATAAGTGTCATTATGGTATAGATAAAATATTTTACATAATGAGTGATATAATTCTTAAACTGCTAACGCAAAACGTAATAGTGTTTCTATGATTAATTAAATATTCACATTAACCTGGACAAGACTCGATTTGTGGAATTGAGGATCATGCAAAAAAAGGGCATTTCGATATAATTTTGCGTATATAGAACTACTGAAAATACGGTGAATCCTTATTTCATGCTAATCTAATCTTATTATTCGTCTGTAATACTTTTGTTACCTGCTGTCATAAAATTTATTACCACAAGGTCATTAAACGTGGCAATTATTGAAGGCAGTATAATTTCTGAATTTTGCTTACTCGAACAAAA
>NW_008758883.1:0-778 GCF_000715545.1 Opisthorchis viverrini | reverse complement strand
AACATTCGATCATATACCCTGCTGCTGCGATCCTCGTCAGAATCACGACCGACATTCACACAAGTGCACACAAAACTCAAAGCTCGACAGTGTTATAGTCAGCTTCCTCCCTCACTGACTTTGAACAGTAAAAACTATGCTTCCTAAAGCTAATGAGGCCTTAGATATCCCGATAAATTCACGAAGAAGAACTGGTCCCTCAAGTAGGAGTACTTCTGTGGTCAGTGTTAAACCGTGTGATACCGTCCTGGACATCGTTGCCTCGTTCTGAAGATGATTACTCCCAACTCGATATTAACCCTTAACAATGATTATTCTGAAATTCTACAAAAAGCAGTCTGATGAGAATTCCAAGTCTAACCAAAAATGCCACCAGCAATGATGGGCTCAATTGAAACAAAAGCCATCTCAGCTTAGCTGGGACACCTCGGAAACTGTTAGTCTACGAGGATAAGCCAGTGCAAGATTCCCGTGATAGAATATCTGGCCTTACCTTAAAGCAGATGATAGCACTGAGAAACAGGCTTTCATTGTGCCTCTTGAGCAAAAGTCCCCAACCCTCCTTAAGCACATTTTGAAGTAACATACTTCATTTCCAGAAGGCATCAAAAGTGATTGAGTAGATAAACACTCATAGAATTGACTATTTAGTTGTTCAGGGTTTCAACGCTCAGTAGCATATTGTTGATGAAAGGTCCTGGTGCAATATCTTCGGTTGGAGCTTTCTGCTCCTGGAGTAAAGTTGTAGAGTGTTGGTTATCATCCCTTCAACGTTTAT
>NW_008758882.1:0-779 GCF_000715545.1 Opisthorchis viverrini | reverse complement strand
ATGTCATTATATGGGTAGACGGGGCGAATTACAGCCCACATATTGGGGAATGACATTCGTGTGCATATCGGTTGTGGTGCTGCGTATGTGGGGCTCCTGGCAGGATTTGGCCCGTGGGACATGAAATTCCAATATATGAGAAGACGTGGCGAATTGCAGCCCATATATGGGGGAATGACAGTCGTGTGCATATCGGTTGTGGTGCTGCGTATGTGGGGCTCCTGGCAGGATTTGGCCCGTGGGACATGAAATTCCAATATATGAGAAGACGTGGCGAATTGCAGCCCATATATGGGGGAATGACAGTCGTGTGCATATCGGTTGTGGTGCTGCGTATGTGGGGCTCCTGGCAGGATTTGGCCCGTGGGACATGAAATTCCAATATATGAGAAGACGTGGCGAATTGCAGCCCATATATGGGGGAATGACAGTCGTGTGCATATCGGTTGTGGTGCTGCGTATGTGGGGCTCCTGGCAGGATTTGGCCCGTGGGACATGAAATTCCAATATATGAGAAGACGTGGCGAATTGCAGCCCATATATGGGGGAATGACAGTCGTGTGCATATCGGTTGTGGTGCTGCGTATGTGGGGCTCCTGGCAGGATTTGGCCCGTGGGACACCAAATGCCGCTACATGTGTTGACGGAGAGAATTGCAGGCCATATATGGAGTAATGACAGTCGCGTGCAGATCTGTTGAGGAGGTGCGAATATGGGCTACCTGCCAAGAGTTTTCATGTGGGGTATGAAATGTCATTATATGGGTAGACGGGGCGAAT
>NW_008758881.1:0-779 GCF_000715545.1 Opisthorchis viverrini | reverse complement strand
TTCTTCCCTCGTGCATGCTACCACATCTGTTAGGTGGAAAACCATCCTTTTTAAGAACTCCGTAAATTCGGACTAGGGATACTGGGTGGTCGCCCGTAAACTCAGCAGTTTTTGGGAGTTGGATGTAGTAGGGATACACTTCTTGGACAATAACCGGGGGGAGAAAGAAAGCCTGCTAGTCAAGGTGCGTGTAGCTACTGGAAAGGAGAGACAATGATGCAGCATTATTGATTGGTGTCTTCCTGGACTTACGGGAGATAGAGCAAGATGGTACCCACCACCCACCAATTTACCATTAATACTGCTGTTATCATTATTGCTACCTAGGGTTGATTCATATGAATGGACTTTCCCATAAACGGGTTTGATGCCAGCTTGCAGTTGGTAGTAGACCTCTAGGTAGGAGGAATAGATGGGAAGAACTTGGCAGACAGAGTCAAAAGCAGCGCACACTTTCAAGGATTTTTGGGTGGATGCTCATTGAGCCGCAGGTTTCTGCGAGGTCACATTTGGATAAAAGTAACAAAGGTTCCGCGGTTTGTCAATAATTCACTTGCCGCGAGCTGCTGTGGTAATTTTAGACAAAAATCCCTGAGACGAGGTGAACAGATGTGTATACCTGGGTTTAAGGTTTTAAAATTATTCAAACCCCTTCAGCGAGGGTGGATGACAGGTGACCTGAATGAGCACAAAGTGCTAGCGGCTTGTGTTTAATAATTCCATGATATCATTTGTGGCGAACAGGAAGCTTGAGATGTCCAAATGTTTTAGGGAAAACT
>NW_008758880.1:0-779 GCF_000715545.1 Opisthorchis viverrini | reverse complement strand
GCGATGAGTGGTGGATTAGCAGGGTCGTGATTGCCGTCTAACCACATCTCATTCACATAGGTTTTTCACACCTAACTGGCAATGAGCTTGTTGGTCACGTCTTGTGGACCTCTTTGTTCTTCTGATGCAACGGACCACTCTTCCGACGATCAATCGTTACCTTTAATGTACCTTGGTATGGATTTCCTGATAGGGGGATTGTTTTTCCTTCGGTGAATGCCAAATGGTTTTTGGCATCTGAAGGCATTCCAGAAACCCAGTCCGAAGATTGACGCGTATGTGAAGGAATTTACTGTCCAAGTGGCTGTGATGGTTTCCTTCCACCATCCTATTTTCTCTAAACTCATCATATCAAGATTGGAACATAACGACTAGTCATCATAAACGGCATATACAAGTGTTTCTTCTTTATTTTCAGGGCAATACTGGATCAATCCTAGCGGTAACCCTCTTAATGAACCAACAAAGGCAATTTGCCGATCACGCAACAAAGAGACATGTATCAGCAGCAAGAAAAGTAGATTTGAGTCAAAAGAATGGTCAACAGCAACGCCGAACGAGAAGAGGATATGGCTTCAACATATCAACAACTTTGGTGAGGTATGTTTACAAAATTTCCCAAAGACCTAAAGTCTGGGGTATTCCATTTATCTAATTAAAAACAGAATAACAAGACCAATCTACGAAGTGTAGAAAAAAGGCAAAACGACCTATACTTATGAGACCGTGTGTCGCAGAGGTGTGCATTCACAGACAGTAGATGATAAGTGTGGGCAAAA
>NW_008758879.1:0-779 GCF_000715545.1 Opisthorchis viverrini | reverse complement strand
GATTAGTGTGATGTCGGAAGCCGTGTCCACTTGTGGTGGTTGCTCTGCCGTTGATTTTCACCGTTACGTATTTACGTCTGCTGGCACCATCTACCTTGAAGGTAGATGTTATGGTTCTGGTATGGTTGGTACGTCGGATTGATTTCGTCTTCTTGTGGGCGCTTCTGCTTCTGGTTGCGCTATTCGTCTAGCAGAAGACTTCCTCGTGACACTTTCTGCCACACCGGTTACAAATACGATTCCTGAAGGGACAGTTCCGTGCGAAATGTCACTCCTTGCAAAACCAGCATGCTGAAGGAGGTAAAGACCGTGATGGTCTAACATGCACAGTATTAGTTCTCGTTCGATTGACAGCGCAGATCGTGATTGCCATCGTTGGACGATTGTTGAATCATTGATGTATCGTGTTTCAGATTCACCATGCGTACGCATTCCGCTGTCATCTGCTGTAGTGTGACTTCAAGGTTCTGTTCGATTTTGTTCAGTAACCTGGTCCGAAAATCTGCATCCTTTGTTGACTGTAAGCCACAGACGTAAATGAGGCACTTGTATTGGTCACTGGTCATTTTGTGAAAATTTTGTAAAAATTTGCCCGTTCACACTCTTTATTCACACGACTTGAATAGCTGACCCAGTCCTCATCGTCTTTTTGCACATCGGGAGACATTTGTAACGGATATTGAAAACCGATGTGGATTTTCCAAATAGTTGAGTTAATACAGTGATCACTTCAGCGAACTTCAGATCTGTACAATTCTTCGGAAGAATAAAGTTCAAAA
>NW_008758878.1:0-779 GCF_000715545.1 Opisthorchis viverrini | reverse complement strand
AATAAAATTGTCTTATGGTGTAATAAACGTTCTGAGTTCTAATTCTGGTCAATCGATTCCTCCTGAGTGAACAAAGAACAATATACGCAAAACACATTGCAAATCAGATTATGCGTGAAAAATATTTGGCCGGTCAAAACGTAACAGCATAGTTTACCAAATTGGTTTATTCCATGTATAGTGATTCATGCTCGCAAGCCCATTTCCTTTTGCGCTTATTAGATTTGTGATATAACGAACAACAAGCCAGTGTCCGACGGGTCTTTACTCTCATTGTTTACCGGGCCACTTGTAGCAAGAGCAGCTTCTGATGGATGATTGTGCTCACTGACTAAACGACAGCTGACGTAAACAATAGTTTAGAGATATTTGGTCAAATCACCTAGGATTTCGTCCAGTCAGTGAAATAAATGCACGCTGGAAATCCTAGGGACATTATGCAGCCACAGTATACCTCTCACGAACCGCTGAGAGTTTTGAGCCCCTAATTGTGGGCCCCTCAATGAACTCCTAAATATTCTACCACAAGCGGTTGCGTGTCTAACTCTCGGTTGGTATGAAAATACTAATGTTCACTCAAATGGCCTCATGCTGACTGGCGTTTTGAGATATGAATACTCAGACGAGGTTTGCGGTGGAATCTTTAAGCACAATCATTGCCAGAACCGCTTGTTTCTGTTTTTCATTTTCAGCAAATTCAACCGAAGTATTCTATGCACGTTGACAAAAGTATAATTACGGGTTATTCCCCTTAGGTTGCCCCTTGACTCGAAATCCGA
>NW_008758877.1:0-779 GCF_000715545.1 Opisthorchis viverrini | reverse complement strand
GCGAACTGGTCAATCGCGAAGTTGGCAAACGCACTGTGCCTCTTCGATCGCCTGACTCAGTTGAGCCTGTGCTCCAGGCTTGCGCCTGTCTGCCACACACTCACAACCCGGAAGGGGGTGACAACGATAACTCCACGTGCTGCGATGCGTACAGCAAACTCGGGTGTGTACAGGTGTGCATCCGTAAAAAGACGCAGCGCCAAATGGAGAATTGGGGACCGAGTGAACTGCTCGCGTTTTTTAGAAGTGCAAATAGCATTACGAGAGATGTACATCTTGGCTGGCTTTGGGGCGTCGGTCCACTGAAATCACACATGCCCTACGTGGGCGTCGACCAGAGCTAGTCAACGAAACCGCATGTATCTAAGCCCCTGCATTACCGTGACCAAAGAGACGAACGTGGCATGCAAGTGCGTCACCACTTTAAGAACAGCGGCTGTCAAACACATGGTAATTGAATCGACATGTGCAGTGAGTTGCTTTTAACCGAATAGAGCCTTGGGGAAGGACGTACAGGATAACATGCATACCAAAAGGACCTAACAGTCTCAAAGATTCGGTGTGCGCCTTAGTCTGGGAAAGCGATAAATGAGTCTGAGTCGCACTCGTGACTGCTGTTGTTGGGAAAATTACATATTGAACAGCATTTGTGAGAATAGCCGCGCTTTTGTCCAATTGATAACTGATGTATCAGAGACATTTCTAGAAGAACTCATTTAGTTGGTTTTGGGTGGTTCAGACCACTTGTTGTTCACCTTTTTGAAAAGGCTGATGATAGC
>NW_008758876.1:0-779 GCF_000715545.1 Opisthorchis viverrini | reverse complement strand
TCCAGTATTTGTTGAAAGTGTGAGGAGATCTGGGTATATCTTAATCGAGGTTTTCTTCCTATAAGTGAACTCGGCTTATGCCGAAAAATCAACGTTCCATCCATATTTGGAGTCACCATCACTATGTATATAATGTAACTTCACAGTTTTGAACCCGAGACCTTCCTGCTAGTAGCCTGGACACTGAACACTTCGGCTATGAGCAGCTGATCAGCAGAGTGACGGAGAATAGACGGATAAATTCTTTGTCCGACTCAGGTTCGCTGTAATCTAAAATGTCATAGTCCAACTTATTTGTCTCCAGTCGATGGTCAGTCCTAATTTCACGTAAAGTTTAAAACCGGAACAGTGGACTAATAGCCTTCCTACGGTCATTCAGCTAGTTACTCAACTATGAACAGTTCACCAATGTGCAGAGTTGCCCGCTGCGCTGGTTTCGTCGACCGAGAATGGGTAGATTGAGGGAACGGCAGCCACGCATGCAGGATGTTGAATGGGCGTTGACCGTCGGCTAATACTCTATGAGTGAAGTTAGTAAACGAGTCAGGACGTCTGCTGACGACACGGCACACTATGATTGCCCTTAAGATTTCACTGTGCTTGACGACCTGTTCCAATGACCTAACTGTCAGGTAGCCAACCTGCTCCAAAAGGCCGAGAATTGTGATCGACAGAGAACAAGGCCACCTAGAATGAACTTCCGCAAAAACGTTTCGAACTTGAGACGAACATCATCATCATCTTCATTGCCAGCTGTAAAAACCGCGTACTCGTCGTAC
>NW_008758875.1:0-779 GCF_000715545.1 Opisthorchis viverrini | reverse complement strand
ACTCAGGAGTCGTCTCCCGGTACACGGGGACAAGAAGACATGGCTAGACAAGAAGTTGGACTTTCATGATGATAATTACTAAGCACAGGGCATAACATTTGGTAACCGCAAAGTGTACACCGCGGCACTACACCATAGGGAAGAGACGATCACGCCAAAGAATGTGAATGATGCCACTCTTTTGAGGGGTTGACATAACAGCGGATATTCAGTTTCCTATCCCACTGGGTGTGCGTAGTGGAAGCTTTGATTTGGCCTGACCTCCCTTCTCAAAAGAGTGAGGCAGTAAAAGCCAGTATGCGATATTCATGATACATGAGCAACCGGAATCCTGATGCGTCTGAAGGCCGTCACCAGGAATATCTCATTTCAGTTTGCGCAGACAACATTCTCCAGCTTTTTGCAGTGTCCTTTGACCTCTCTCGCTTTACTTCACCGTATCCCTTCAGAGTTGCTGGGCAACAGCTGCGCACTGTGTAGATGGCTTGAAAGCCCATTGGGTGCCAGCCCATAGGTCTTTGGTCTTCCCTTGTTTCACCAGCAGTCCGAGTGCCAGTAATTCTCCCTGATTCATACATTGGCTACATACCCCTCACTCTCAATAGTGGGATGATCCCTAAAAGGGCGGAGCCACCGTTTTGTGAGCCTGTGACATCCGCGTCATCTGCAAAGGTGAAACAAGAATTTCTATGATAATCTGAATAGATTTGGTAGAATTCAATGTAAATTTCATCCAATCTATGCTGAAAAGCTTATCAGGCCTTTATGAAAATGTACTG
>NW_008758874.1:0-779 GCF_000715545.1 Opisthorchis viverrini | reverse complement strand
GGTCCCCATCCTAGAAGGCGAGTAGCGCCAACAGCGCCCAAGTGTTTCGTGATTTCTTCCGTTTCTCCACAAACTGTTACACCGCGATGAAAGTCCAGTCTCTTCCTGGCGGGTTGAACAATTCCTCGTGACAACGGGTGCTCTATCGCATTATCAAGGCCTGAGTTTGCTAGGACATTGTTCACAATCGCGACATCAATACATGTTTAGCTGGAGTGTTCTAGTCAACCTTGACTCTTTGGACAAGATTATATGAAAATTCCAAAATTGCTTAATTCTTCTATTTACACAATGCTCGTCCGTAACACTTCGAAAGGGGTGTAATTCTCTGTACCAACATGAAAGCATTGTTGGTATCCACCGTGTGACCAAACGACAGAGTTTTCGAGAAGAAACTTTGCAGCTTTGTGTTACTAGACTGACGAATCGTTCACGCATACGGACGAAGTTTGTAAGTCTGTCCAGCCCCACAGGACATCTCTCCGAAACACCCGACTGAAGTACTCCTGAAAGATGACCAAGATAACAGCCCCATTGTTGATGCTGTTAGCCATGCAGCTTTTTGGAATTGTTCTATTTAAAAACTGTTCTCTTCCAAAGATGTATATCCCATGTTTCTTGGGTTGTCTCACAACTTCGAATTTTGAGCCGAGTTTTGCGTTCAACACATGCTGGGATACAAGAGCTTTGTTTCACTATGTTGAAGCTCTCAAAATTAGTGTACCGCGTGACACTCCGTAATACACTGCGTTGAATCGATCGATTTGAAAGTCAGCTCT
>NW_008758873.1:0-779 GCF_000715545.1 Opisthorchis viverrini | reverse complement strand
GAAGCGATAAAATCAGCCAATCACTGACTGGCTGTAAGTATTTATGCCAGTTGTTAGAGAACTCGACCAATGGATTATAGTCTCTTCCTACCAGCCCGAAATACTGACGACAAAATAGTACCACAGGAAAGCTTAAAAACAGGTTACACGGAACGAAGGTCTAAGGTGTTTATTTTAATTTGGGTTCGGGAGAACAGGCTGGTTGAGGACACAAACGGAGGACTATGCTATAAATTACGCGTTACATAAAATATGAACAGTGGATTGATACATTTCGAGTCATGTGACTGTGAAAACTATGGACCAAAAGGTTGGCCCACTGAGGGCTTTAAACGTGTCGCCTTCTTGTTCTCCCTCTGGTATCATTACTTCGGGTTTACACCGCGTATGAGAAGTTCAGCTATTGGAACCGCATGTGGCACTGCCTACATTGTGTGTGTGTGGGGGGGAGGGCGGCCTACTTTAAGGTAACCGGAAAACCCCGAAACAGAAGCCAGTTCATCAAATTCACCGTACATAGGTTGCCAAGGTGTGTTCATAGGGTTGCAATTTTACATGGAGGGTTGGATGCTCATCTGGTTATTGCTACGTGAAAGATTCTTTTCATTTGTTGAGATGAGGGGTCACTGTCAGCAACATCTGCTTTCGGGCATTACCGGACCTTACTGCGGCTTGAAGGTTTGTGCTATTATGAATAGTGTACTTGCGACACTCGCAGAGTTTCATACATGGTTGCACAGTGGTTAGAGCTGTGAAGGGAGAAGGTTCAGAACTTGTGT
>NW_008758872.1:0-779 GCF_000715545.1 Opisthorchis viverrini | reverse complement strand
AAAATGTTATTAACTCGGCTAACAAACCAACGATCAACAATATAGTATGTGTAAGCGGTTAGTTTAACCGATGTATGAAGCAATCTCCTGTAACTGCAGTGTGTAATATTCACATTTCATTTATCTTTTTGCAAAATTACCTGGGTCTAATGATTCGGGTGATTGTCATTTTGCACAGGACAGTGCACCCTGTTGTGTTGTAACGTGTACAAACTATCCCACGTAGAATACTTAACAAAGCAACAAATGTGATCAGTCATAATTGATAACAACAGCAAATGTGTACCCCAGTACCTCAAGGCCGTAAAACCATATCGTTTTATTCGCATTAAGCCTCACAATGGAGCGAATATAAACTGGAGCAGAAGTCAGGTTGTGTACCCAACCCGTATCGACCGTCAAAAAATCAATTTCTGGCCACAGATGAAGCGATTGCGTAACACTCATGCAACTCCGGTCTGTGCACTCAGAAAGCGATCGTGCGCGCACACTCAATCTACGTGGTCTGCTCACGTGATTGGTGACCAATCAGGCTAATCTGTCATGGCGTGAACAGTTTTGGCACTCTTGACCGCGGACTTCTTATTTTACTTGTATTAATTGCCCATCTCTAGTTTTATTACCCATTGATTTGTATCCATCAGGAGGCTGTCACTTTGAGTCCAAGATTTAGAATAAGTTGAACAGGTTGTCTAGATAAAGCACGATGTGAAGCCCTATTATTAATAAACCCATCTTCCATCTTAAAACGTAGTTTTAGAAAGTTAGGATCATCTGGG
>NW_008758871.1:0-780 GCF_000715545.1 Opisthorchis viverrini | reverse complement strand
TGCTGTTATTTAGGTGGGCCAATTATTAAATGATCTGTTTTTAGGCATGGGAACAATCACAAAGACATGATTTTCAGGCAGATTCCTGAGGATATTGATTCCTCGGTCTGATGTTTCTAAGAACGACTTATGCCCGCTTGGGAATATACCGGTGGGTGACAGAATGCTTGAGCTCATTGTCATCTCGCGTTAAACTTTTGACCACGGAATATTGATTGGCTATTCGACGATATGTGCCGTGTGTGAGGCGATAGCCAGAAAAACGATGATATTTGCTATAGCTTTGCAGTTACTGCTCCCTGGAGTGTTCAACCACGGGAAATCACCCCCGTATCAGAAGTTTTCCACCTGGTACCTTGAGCACCCAAAAATAGACTGATCTTCCTCTGATTTGCAAAACAACACCAAGCTCACTAAGGTTACACATGCCATGGGTAAAGCATGTATAGAACTTCCATCTGAAATGATTGTACGGCAGTCATCAGCTTAGTTAGTTACGATGGTTCGAAGTTAGCACAAATTAAATCGTTTACTTGTGATTATTTTCCTTCCACAACCGGGTCGATTTGCGTAAACAGAGTACAAGTTGTCCGAACTTACGTGTCGATCGAAAGGTCAAGGTTGGGTTGGAACTACAACTTACCGATTAGGAGTATGCGTCTCGGTCTCTGAGCTATCTTGTGTCCAGTAACCTGAACCGTGACTTGCTCGCTCTACGGATACAGACACAAATTTACCGAATTTGTTGGTCGTTTTACCGCACTTCCGTTTGAAAAAAAA
>NW_008758870.1:0-780 GCF_000715545.1 Opisthorchis viverrini | reverse complement strand
AACTAGTTGTCTGAAATATTTCACCCATCATGGGATCTCCCTTTCGTGTTAATGATTTTGCTAGATACAGTGCATAGAGTGAACGGAATGGGCATGCTTCTCCGAAGGCTTGTCGTAGGAGACGAAATAAATTCGTCGTCGCTGACATTTGATGCAGCGTCCATACCGATAACCACGTCGGTATATCAGCCATTTCGGCCCTTGTTGGCAAATTTACTTGACGACTGAGTGTTCAGCAGTTTAGTATGATTGATGATCCCGCCTCCTCAGCGTGGCTTGAAGAGGCCGCGTGCTACGTTTTGAGACCTCTTTGTTGCTCAATTTCCATGTGGTCCATAACGTCATAAATTGCATGTTGATGTGGTCAAGAATTACATATCATGTTTCGAATTATTCGCGAATGGTATTTGATAGAGATTGTCGCTCATCCAGGCAGTCGTGAAGTGTTTGCATTTCCTAACAGGATGTGTAGTCCGCCGGAGCCCTAGGTTTAATCAGTTTAGTCAGGTCTTCCTCGACTCTATTGCACCCCTCTGAAGTAAGGGGAATCCTCAACGAATCAGGCTCTTAGATCACACAACTCAGTATGGTGAGCTGTGAGTATCATCTGAGTACCAAGTTTTCACGGCAAAGGTCGAGCACGAACTTCCCAAGAATATGGTGCGTCGGGATGTCGCCTGGCCTGTTGTCATCTTTGGCACCTTAAGCACTTGGCCACCAACTATTTGGTGCGTGTTGTAAAACTTCTTTGGCGTGCTGCTAGGGGCCAAGCGAAAGTAC
>NW_008758869.1:0-780 GCF_000715545.1 Opisthorchis viverrini | reverse complement strand
TATTTATTTCGTGAACCGAGAAGATCCGTGTAACCGAGATCATGTAACCGAGAAGATCCGTAACGCTGTTCTGAAAACGGGCAGTTATTCGGCCGAGGATTTCACAATTATCCAAATTCCTGCCATAAAGGGTGAAGCACTAGTGCACAATATGACTTTGAAATAACATGCGCGGTATTCTGATAACAATGGACTGAAGAAGAATGACTTAAGTTTGTTTGGAGTAGAGTAGTTGAACGGGGTACGTGAAACGAATCCATGTGGGGAAAAGCTACTGTGAGCTGAATATACATGGTCGGAATGACATATCTGCAATGGCACGGTTGCAGACATTCATCTTAGTGGAACATGACTTCCCGAGGCTAGGTGCTTCTGGTCTAAATCGTTAATGTGGGTGTCTAAGAATGACTGGAGTCTCTCCTCGGGAATTTCGTTCGCTGATCTGTAAATCAGAAAAAAAGTAATCTACTAAGCTGAAAATATATCGGTCAGGTTCCCGTTACCAGCTTGGGAAGCAATAAGATTTTGAAGACGAGGAACCCTGTTATCTAACAAGGTCATTTGCTTGTTGTGACTTACCCCGATCGTTTACCCCATAAACCTCTGTAGTGAAATAGATATCCTCTCGACATCCTCTGTCTCGGACGGAAAACCTGGCAGTATCGCAGCCTTCTTGCTTACTTCTATTGACGTGGCAGCTAGGCACCAAAAGTGCGATATCAGAAGACGCATTTCCCATTATCAGAAAAAAGTTTTTGTGCGTTCGCAATGGAATGTTAC
>NW_008758868.1:0-780 GCF_000715545.1 Opisthorchis viverrini | reverse complement strand
CACACACACGACCATCAGAAGAAAAATGCTTCCGACCCAGTAGGCTGCGGTCTAAACAAGGTGTTTAAGGGTGTGAGAATATTTGTTACCGTTTATACGTTAATTTGGATAAAAAATATCGAATGCCATGCAACCAAAATGAAACTAAAAGTCAATCGCCAACAATGCAGCCAATAGTCATGCTTCCTAAAACTTGGAACCAAATTTTTAGCAGATGGTTGCAGTATTACTCGTCTAATGTGCCGGGTTGTTGCTCACCAAAATGCGTACAAATAAACGGCGAATCATTTGGTCATACCGAAAATATATTTAGAAACTACTTTCCTCAATTACTGTCAACCAATCGGATCCCTTCATGAAGCAGAAAATGCGCCATGTATTTTATACTCGCCCAATAAAAGGAAAGCATAAGGCACGTGGGTATACTAATACCGGGCTAAATAAATTGTTTCGCTAGAAGTTAGATTTACTCTAAGCCAACAGGTGATTGGCCCACAATATTTGTGGACAAAAATAATACCAGCTATGGAAACATACGGCCTTCCGCGTCAGCCCCATCTGAATCGTGAACTTGCAAAATTATTGGGGTAAAGTAAGTTTGACAACGCATGAATCTCTCATGGATTGCTCAGATGTTATTTATTAGATTTTGGTGCTATTTAATTTATTTGTAATTGATTAATTAATTAAAATTTTATACACCGAACTGAAATGTCACAAAATCAGTAACGCCGTCGAAGGCCGTTACTGCTGCATGAAAGCATGGAATGGATGTAATAA
>NW_008758867.1:0-780 GCF_000715545.1 Opisthorchis viverrini | reverse complement strand
TTCAGTAATTTTCCTTGATACAGCACACTATGCCTAGGGTTGCTGGGTTGAGATTTCAGCAACCTCATTAGTAGTATGTTCCGTGAAGGAAATAACGAAGTTGTTCCAGTAGGAAAATGAAAACAGGAAGTGTATGGAGGATCTTAGACCCATGCATGACCGTATACCCCGGCTTTTATGGATTACTGTAGAAAAATGAGGGGGCCTAGTGTGAAGCATTTATATAAGAACTAATTGATTCAGCAACTGAGGTGCGTTTCACCTGCCATCAACCAACAAAATGGTTCAGATCCGATACAGAGTCACCAAATCTGTCATAATGAAGCGAAACGCGCCTGAACTCAAAGGCGACCCTTTCGAGGACTTCCACTTTACAACTAAACTAGAGAACTATAACTGATTATCGTTCTTGGTTATACCGATTCTTGGAATACGACGCAATACCTTAGATTTGTGTACATAGTAAGAAGACACGTGCAAGTCAGATAGTGAAACATCGTTGCATCCATGCGACCAATCAAAGAAACAGTTCCATTCGACGCCTTATCAGAAGAGTCGGTTAGTACGGCTGTACAACAGAACTGAGGAGAAAAGAAGAAATCTATCTATATATGGGTGTCCGAAAGCGGTCTACTCGAAGTGGACGAGTGTTAATTCGATTGGAGGAATGTATGGTAAACTATATAGGGCTCCGTGGAAGGCGCGTCATAATTGGCTAGAACAGGGACCAATCAGGATTAGGCGTTCCTGGTTCGGAGCTTCTGTCCTCGTCACGGACTT
>NW_008758866.1:0-780 GCF_000715545.1 Opisthorchis viverrini | reverse complement strand
TGCCTCAAGTTTACTTCCATTACGAGGAAAAGGATACCTCTTAGAACAGATGGATCTAAGAAGACAGAGGCAGGTCATCTGTTTAAAAGGTTCTTCTTATAGCACACACCATCCAGTATTCAAAACTAGGATTTTGGGTCACGCTGATTGACGATAAAGGTTACCTCGTCAAAGGCCACTGACCTGGACACAGCCAACATCAGAACTGCATTTGAATCGACGTAGCAGTTAGGATTGAGGTTTTTATCACGCCATTTGAATTTTTCGTTGACATTGTAGGACGAAATGTGCAAAAGCACGCTAAAGCCTGACCAAGATGATTTTATGTGAAGATACTCCACATACAAATGGTGTTACCTAGTGAATTATACAAACGGTATTGAATAGATAGTTTTGCTTAGGACACTGGGTTGAATCTTAAGCAACGCTTTATAACCTCAGCTTGAGAAGTTCTTTTTCTTTTCTCTTGCTTGAACATTTCAGTATATCCCAGGTCCAACTCCTCAGCAGATCATATCGTAGAGACGCCTATAATTCTGAAAAATACAACGGTTGATGTAGAGTCGAGTTTCAGTCCACTGAACAGCCTTCGATAAAAACTTGTGCTCGCCGACTGGGTTTGGGCAGCAACATGGTACTGGTAAAAATAAAACCAACAAGCTGTCAAATAAATGATCAGTACGGTTCTCCGGAGAGATAGGGGGTAATACAGTTTATTATTTTTACCGTCTTTCAGTATGTTGACATGATGATCAGCTTGTACTGATTTGTGTTGAAAAG
>NW_008758865.1:0-780 GCF_000715545.1 Opisthorchis viverrini | reverse complement strand
ATCGTGAACAAGATCGTCTGACCACGAACGTCTTTTCCGTGCTTTTGACAGCACGTATTGGTAATGTATCAAAATACTGAAAGACCGGTTGCTTTAAATTGCTGTTTTTTCAGACGACATTACATCCCACCAAAGCAAGTACTGAAAATGTCTCCTTTATTGGGGATGAAAAGTTTACAAGCTAGTTGACAAGTCCGGCAAACGGACTAGCCACTACGTGTTCAGCAGAGTTCATTTGTATTAAGCACTAGTGGTGCTGGACCGAAAGTGTATTAATCCATTCTCTCCTACCGACTTGAACACAGCTCTTGAACAAATCAAGATTTTCAGACAAACTTCACCGTTCTTGTAAGCAAACTGAGAGTTCACACCAACCATGTGCACATTTCTGCTAACCTTTCAAACTGGATTCGGGCACCAACATTGAGATACAAAGTGAGATTCTTATCTCCATTATTTGGGGAAATAAGCATTGTTTGTGTGTCTTCTTTGAATATCCTCTACGTGTGCTGAGAACTCCAGGCTCCCTATTCTTCAATAAAAGCTCCACCATATTCCTTGCGGTCATTCTCACTTTAGCCAGCCTATCCAGATAGGAACGTAAACAAGTGAAGGCAAATCGGCCGCCTCATGCAACAGTCTGGGTTAAAATTCTAAACCTGTTTTCAGATCAAGTTACGGCACCGAACACGGAGTATATTACCACACGATATCTCCTGAATTGAGTCAGCTTGTCGGCTTCAATAAAACTGTCGCATCAGTGACAGTGTTATGGAAACA
>NW_008758864.1:0-780 GCF_000715545.1 Opisthorchis viverrini | reverse complement strand
GCACACAACACGCTGCGATGAAGAATCGATTAAAGGCAATCATTTTAAATTAAGTCGCAGGTCAGCAGCTGGGCCAAAAAAAATTTCAAGCGATTCCGAACATGGTTAAAAAGACAAAATCACAGTATATGTACTTTTGAAAATTCTTCAAACTGTCGAGAACTCTTATATCTGCTGATTCGCCAATCTGAGGTATCCGCTGCTAACCCTTCCAGTGCTCAGTGCCGGAAAAAAAGACTCACAAAAGGGAACACAACAGCTATATTCCAACAAAGTGCGTGCGAGCGAGTGAGTGCGTGCGGGTGCAAAAGTACAATGGTCTCAAGCTATTTATTGTAGGGACACTTTCTAAACTCGGTCCACTGCTGATCCACACGTGTGCTGCATGTCGCTGGGGCGTTGTCTGGCCTTGATCAACGCTGACTCGCGCTATCTGGGTTTGATACAAGGCTGTGACGTGCTGTATGTTGAGGGGGTTGTTGTCTGTCTGGTCAACATCTAGCGGAGCTGAGAGTCTCCGTAGATTTCGGGCATTCAGTTGTTGCATTCGGGAAGCTGTCCTTCCTGAGAAGGAATATTTCTGTTACACATTGAGAAAGTGGATTAAAAAATTACCGTTTAGAATCTGTTTCGCTAGATTCGTGAAGCGCTTCACGCCACAGTATATTCCACCGGAAAATGAATTAGAATTAGTACACGCATCCGGTAACAGACAGACAGGGAGAAAATAGATAATCAGAGAGAAAGAGAAAAAGACAGACAGACAGACAGACAGACGGA
>NW_008758863.1:0-780 GCF_000715545.1 Opisthorchis viverrini | reverse complement strand
ATAGATTGCGGACGACCTTAAGGAAGCACCGACTAAGTCTTCAGGTGCCGACCTTTTTTGGTCAATCTTCAGGCATTTCGGGATGACATGACCTTTTCCGTTCATGCTAAGCTATGTGAAATCAGCCGCGCTTGCGGTGGAACTGAGGGCGGTCGTTTGAACAAGAAAGGATTTGTCCACAACAAATAAATAGCTCGTTCCGGCGATTTCATGAACCTCAACGACGTTGCTTTTAACGCGCTGGAGTAAATAGTTTTTAAGGCTCCGATGTTTGATATGTGAGCCTAAGATGCACATCGTCCCTGTGATGGGAGGTATGGGGATACATCGACCGCCCGTTTACGTCTTCGTTGAAAGCAAAACGTTTGCATTGTCTCGAAAAACGTTCAGCTTATGGACCAGGGTGATGGGTAAAGTGTATCGCTTTTGAACGTTCATGATGAAAAAGAAAGATGCAAACCCCGAACACGTATTCACTGTGACGCAATCGGGTGCTTTTTTTCCTATGCCAGACTGTTATGCAACGCCTGCATTGCATAAAAGTATCGTCAGTTTTTGCCAAACGCAACCTAAGCACTGAACTGCGTTTCCTACTTTGATGACGCAGATAAGTAACGCTCCACCGGAAAATAATCGCCATTGTTTCGCCATTAGATGGATATCCCGAGGATAAACAAACTTGGTTTCGCCTCCTGTCTATGTGAACGCTGGGGGTATATCGCTGGCAAGTGGGCCATTCATGCATATTGCTAGTTGGTTCGCTTTGTAACCGTGAAAAAA
>NW_008758862.1:0-780 GCF_000715545.1 Opisthorchis viverrini | reverse complement strand
TTAGTCTGAGTAGCCAGCGATCGAATGAGCAGACTAGGCAACATCCATCATGTGTGCAAAAGTTTCCGAGTGCATAAAATTTGGGTTGCATGAGCGAACTGCGACTACCCCAACTTTGGGTGTAGACCTACATTGAACAGATCTTGTCAAGTAGATAGATACTCAGTACCGTATTCAAAAAGCATAAGATGCTTAGCATTTTGCAGGAAGTAAAAACTGCCAGTATTTGATAGCACAAACACTTTAAAATGTTTTGATCGGAAACTATATGCACTATCCAAAATCCACAAACCAGGCCGTCCGCTCAGACCTATCCTTGATACGCCCAGGTCCCCATATTGTACCTCAGCTAAATCCTAGGCGGATATTTTTGAAATATTTAGTTACAGGATATGTTAGCACTGCCGTCAAGGTAGGTTTACATTTATGGACGCGACCACGGGGGTGAATAAAGTCGAGGGGCACATGATTTCGTTAGATGTATCTTCCTCCTTCACGAACGTCCCGCTCATCGAAGCCATCTGTTATCATTTTGACTAGTAATGGTTTAAATGGATTATTACTGCAATAAACAGATGATGTGTAAAGTCAGCTCAACAAAAACATATGCACCAACAACATGATGGTGTCTCAGTGAGTTCCCCACTGGGCCGAATCCTAGGTAATGTTTGTATGGGAAGACTTGTGGGCCATCGACTCCATCTACCCACGATGTCTGGATGGCATATACACGTTGTATACAATTCCTCATACCTACCAAAGATTTCACTGAAGTTCATT
>NW_008758861.1:0-780 GCF_000715545.1 Opisthorchis viverrini | reverse complement strand
CTACCCGGACGCCGAAGTGCAAAATCCTATATTTTGAGTGGACCGATACCAGTGAGATCAGACATAAGGGGAATGAGAACCACAATGTCAGATTGCTTTCATTTATGAGAGTAAAAAAAACTGATGGAATCATTTAACCTTATGTCAATGACCGTGTCCTGTTGTTACAACTGTCCTCCGGTTACAATTAAGTATACGCTTTAATGGGTCGTTGAGCTATCCCAAAACAACATAATCACTCCCTTTTGTTGCAACTTGTTACACTCTATATTTAAAATTGTTTTAGTTCAAATCTTATCATGGCCATCCAAAACAGGTGTGGCGTGCCTGTCAAATTATAATCTCCATAAGCAGGGTAACATTTTGAGTCTTGGTTTTACCAGGTCACTGTTCTTCCGATTTTAGTGAACATCCGCTCATTGTTAAAACAAAAGAAAAGCACTTCAAGCTGAAAAAACAGTTTTGCTGGATTAGTGGCTCTTGCGCCAGGCCACTTCACATATTGCTTTTTTGGTCAGCGCATTGCGATTGTTTTCAGAACGCTGTAAACCAAACTGAGTTACGCGTGAATGAGAGTTGGGGTCAAAATTGTTAGCGCATTCAACGCTGCTGGTGTATACAATTCTATAATTAGTACGAAATCTTCGACGTTTCCCGACTTAAGGCGAATGGACTTTCCAGGAGCATAGGAGAATTGTCTGGATGAAAACTGTTTATTTTGGTTCTTGCTACGAGTATATTCAGGGAGAGCAGCTTGCAGAATACCGTAGAATACGAAAA
>NW_008758860.1:0-780 GCF_000715545.1 Opisthorchis viverrini | reverse complement strand
TAATCCGATATATCACATCCTGTGGCTGTCCTACTCTAAAGGAATGATCAGGATAAAGGACGATTTCGCTCAGTCTTGTCAGGTTGTCCAAAAGAGGAATGTAGTCTTTTAGCCGTATTCAACGTTTACTTCCCTCTGATCGTAAAGTTTGATGAATTCACCACTACCAGTTGATCCTCAAGACTAGCCACTTCCGGTTGTACATCAGTTCCGATTCCCATGCAACCAAAATTTACTCATTTCCAGGTGTATCAACGAATATGGCATGGAACCACTGGTTCACACAGAGCGGTGTGAATGCACCCGAGCCGATTACGAGTGGTAAGTGGTTTTGCCCACCCACTGTCAGTATACACTATCAGTGTAGACCTGGTCACACCGTTCCCTTGCATCTGTTTCGCGTTTCTAACGCATCGGCTATCGGTTGACAGTAAGAACGTCAAATTGTTTATACTAGCGCAAAATTTGCAAACAACTTATCGATCACGAATAATCACAACAGGTGCAACTGTTCGAAGTCATGTAGGAGCGGATTGTTACTGCGAGAGAGCCATGTGAATTGACAGCTTTTTCTCATTGCCTGGGAATTTAGGCTGCGGTTGAAAATCGCCGTTTTCTTCCCATTCCGTCTCATTTTTTGCTCATTTTTCTAAACTTCTGGTCAGTTAGCAACCGTTGCTTAGGTATGGTTTGGATTTTTGGTCTAGAGTAACCACTGTACTGAGTTCAAGTTCAACAATAGTGGTTTCCTTGATAGTACGAGTTCTTACCTCACAGGAT
>NW_008758859.1:0-781 GCF_000715545.1 Opisthorchis viverrini | reverse complement strand
CGTGGGCTTTAAGGGTTCTTAAAGCTAGACATGACAATGATTGGTTTATCACCCGAAGAAGTCAGTTCAAAAGGATGACACCAAGAGAGAGGTGGTTTATCTCAGACTGCTAGAGTTGTGCGTCTTCTAAGAAACATGATGTACCCTGAGGGCAAGTGTGGCCTGTTAGTCTGACTGCCCTAATGTGAGAGGTTCTGCGACTATCACATGGACAACTTCAATATAGTTCAGTAATTCATGGAGGTTCACAGTCACATCACGGTTTCAGCCTCTTGATGACAGCTAGTAAGACACGACGACTACCCATGGCAGTTCAGGGTACTGTATGAACCAGCACTGTAATTGCTACGTTCAAGCAACAAAGGAAGAGAAAATTAGCCGGAATGGATTATCCTTGAAGTTTTCTGGGAAAACATGTGTGTAACAAACTGTGCGAAACTTGCGATTGACTGGAGTGGCTCAATTTCGATATAGACAAGATTTTCACATGGACCAGAAGCGCCATGTTGAAACTGGTAGCGAGGGAAGTAATGTCACAACTGCCTGGAATTTCTTATTCGTCATCCATACCAGCCGACACACTGAGAGCTGTCAGTCACCAATAGACTTGTAGCGAATTAAGGTGCGCTCTCTCAACTTGTCATCTGAATAAATCTGTGAGCGCTGGCATGGACGTTCTTCTGTATCATTCATCTATTTCATCGCGCATGCACCCAGCTATACTAACAGCGACTTGTTCCAAAACCACATTTTTGCAAGTCCCGCCAAACTGGGAATAACC
>NW_008758858.1:0-781 GCF_000715545.1 Opisthorchis viverrini | reverse complement strand
AGTGTAATAAGTATGCCGAGAGCATGGCAAGCAGGCAAAGACACTATTTGACATGTTTGACATGATTCGATGCTTCAGCTCTCAAACTGCATAAAAAGAAGCAGATAAACATTGCATAGGCAAGAATGAGAGAGTCAGTACACTGCTCTATGGACTAGGGGCTGAAATTTCGCCCAATAAGGGTGCATAAAAGAAAGGGCCGTGATATATGTCGTGTTAACATGTTGATCAGACACACTTGGCCGACCAGTTCACCTACGCTAAAAAGAGGACAATCACTTTGAAGCTGTTGTATTCTCACTGGGAATCAATATGTGAATGTTCATTTGAAAATCCTCGGCTTACTTGAGCTCGAAAAATCTCCACTGGGAGCTTCAAAATCACCTTTTAATAAGCGGTGTCTGATCAAAAGCGAGACCGACTTGCACCTAGATATGATATAGCCACATCTGACCCAAAATCATACGATCCGCACCGCATGATCTGGCTTCAAGCGGCTCCGTAAATGACCACTTTTGACAGAAATGCTCATATCACTGGTGGGATTGTATCCTTTTTGGAGTTAGCTAGAAAAAAATAACGTTACAGACTCGGATTTCGTCCTGTTGTTAAAATCAACACATAGACAAAAGCTGGAATACACAGTTAGTTTGGACTGAGTTCGGTGCATTCAGCTATTGATCAGAATATCCACAACTTTGACATCTAATTGGTGCTATGAATAAACAGAAGAGCTCTTTGGTAGCAATAAGAAACTGACCCACAAAATGACAAGCCTCCT
>NW_008758857.1:0-781 GCF_000715545.1 Opisthorchis viverrini | reverse complement strand
TAGGCTATCCCATATGTTTTCAGTTTTCGGATGTACTGCTCTCGGTCGGTATTCCAATTGTAAACCATTCCAACGACTGTTGTGTGCTGTGTGCGTGTCCAAGACCAAGTTGACATCCAAGTCATTTCAAGTTCGAATGAGTGAAGTATTGTGCAGGTTTTGTTCATAACATAGACGCTATGAAGGGGTAGTGGACCAGAAAATTTTGGTCACCGGCCGAGCACTTTTGTTGCACTCGAGCGTGGTCCCTTACTTCGAGATACCGGCTCAAACTTGTTATGACTGCGGATGGGTGCACTCCTTGTTTTGAAAAAGTTTTGAAAGGCCTACTTTGCTTCGGCTTAGTGCTCGGCAATTTTCTGTGGCCTGCCTCCGGAACCTAGACTTTTTGAATACTAGTCAACTAAACGAAGAAATAGTGCGTGCCATCAGTTCTTTGGAACCTATAGAGCACTCTCCTTTCTCACCAAACAATATATGCTTGGTCTTGATTTGAGGCCTGTCTGTCTCCGCATTGTAGCCCTAGTCAGCTTAGCAAAAAAGCTGGGTTTTAGCAGCTATCAACGGTCCGGGGACTTGTATCAACCAATTTGCAGAAGTGCTTACTCTTGGCCAGCAGCTATTTTCATAGTTCGCCAAACGATTTCTCTCTCACATTAGGCACTTCCCTACTACCTTAGCCGGATGTTTGACCGGCTTTAGGACGTTTACTTCTTAACTCAACCACACGGGTGAACCAGTCTGTGGAATTAGCTTTATGCCCTGTGTGCTGGTTGTAGTC
>NW_008758856.1:0-781 GCF_000715545.1 Opisthorchis viverrini | reverse complement strand
CAACATCTACTCGTTCATGAATGACATTCGCAAAAGCACACCACGCAACGCATTCTGTGAACGGTAGTTTACATTCAACGCTGATAGACACTTTCTGTTTTAATACGGTCAAGGGAGAGCAATCAGTAAGTTCAAATTTCTTCAAATCATGGACACTTTGTCTGCACGCATCGTAATTTGTTTTGAAGAGTTGAATTGACCGCAAATATTGGCAAGGCATTAGACGGCTCAGGGTTAGACATCTCATTACGTTAGTTGAATTTCAGTCTTGGCAAATGATGTGACATTTTATCGTCCTTCATCAAATAAATCTTCTATCTATAAGCATCAGCTGGACCTAGAATTTACCGGGTTCACTTTGGGCGGATCGGCAGCGAGGAACAGCAATTGATTAATCTTGAAGAATTCACTCATCTTTAGCGAAATACCCCCATTTGCTCACTAGTTTGGCTTTGACAAAAACTCACTTGGAACCCGGCTGAATCTCTCGTTTATGATGTATCAAGATGATCATCATCTGGCGAAGTTGTATTTGATCTGGGCAAGATATGTCCGTTTCAATATATTAAAGAGGTTAGCAGCCTTTTTCTTTTGTGACTACCAGCCAGACCAGCGATCAGTCACCAATTTAAAGATGATATGGAAGAAATAGATAGATCAGGTTGGTGTACCGGTACTTGGGTGGTTTAACAATTATAACATTTGGAATTCACATCATATGAAAGCCACAAGAATTCGCTGTCGTCAACTGTCCCGACAAGCTTAGAAATAGGAGACTTGT
>NW_008758855.1:0-462 GCF_000715545.1 Opisthorchis viverrini | reverse complement strand
CACCCGACGGTGTGTGAACTTCTGGTTGACGCAATCCCTACCAGGCCGGAATCCCGCTTGCCGCTCTCGAGTCAGTGTTTCACGAGCCACCATAAGGCGATGAAACACAAGTGACGCCAGCTTACAACCGGAGTTAAGCTGTTTTCACTGTAGCTGACACACTCACCACAAGCCCCTTTTATGAAAATAAGCACTACCGTCGAATTCCATAATTTGTCTGGGAGTCTCCTTTTCCCAAATGCAGGCAAACAGATCAGTCAAGCGCTGACTGAAGATTTCACCCCGTCTTTGAACAATGCGAGTGTAAGGTCATCCAGACAAGAAGCTTAGTGGCACTTGAGAGAGCATGTGCAGTCATAAATCTCCGGGAAGCTCCACGTTCATTGTCCAGATCTCCAGATGAGTGCCAACAGGTGGCCACGATAGCTGGTACTCGAAGTATTCAGTCCACCGGTCGAGGCG
>NW_008758854.1:0-781 GCF_000715545.1 Opisthorchis viverrini | reverse complement strand
AAAGGCGAGTGATTTTGAGGGCTTGTGCGGAAAAAGAAGGTGGAGGTTTACTCTCGAACACACACAAAACCCTGGCAATTTCGTACTCCACGAGAGTTGATAGAAAAAAGTCTGAAATGATCTATTCATTCAGCAACAAATACCTGATAGACCAACGAATGTCTCCACAGAAACCAGGTCTGTACTCCTACTGATCTGTAGACTGACCAGAGGCATCATAAATTCTGGTAATCTATCGATGAAGAGCTTAATTCACCAAGGGTTAGTAGGTCATCGCCTCTTCTTAATGAATGGCTTTGATACTAACTTGCAAATCAGAACCACCATGAACTTGCTGGACCAAATTAAGCAAGTTTCCTGCTTATCCCTTAAAAAATGCACGCAGAGATTTACCCAAAGCTAACCGCAAAAACAAACATCGTTTAACTTTCTCAGAACAACCTCCGTAGCCATCCAAACGTTACCTTCACGCGGGTTCAGCTCGTAAAATGCATACAGCTGTCTCACAGCAAAAAGCAAAATATTCGGGATTGATTTTTCGAGCCAACTAACGGTCGTTTTTCAAATCTGGGAAAATGGTGGCAATTTAAATTCCAAAACTAGCGTACCTAAATCTCGACGCAAATAACGAGGGCTTGCAGCAGATTTGTAACTTGCTATCGATAAAACAACACACTTAACGAGGGCGTCATCTTGGCTGAAAACAGTAAACGTTTGTCAAGAAAATTATCGATACCGAACAATTTCAGATAAACCAAAATTATCATAAGAAATAAAAAAA
>NW_008758853.1:0-781 GCF_000715545.1 Opisthorchis viverrini | reverse complement strand
GTGGTGTTCGGATCATTCATAATATCTTCCTTGATTCCTTCAGTCAGAAGATCTGTTTATGTTTTCGTTTATTCCTTGTTTTATCTTGTTTTCTAAGAATTTTTTAGCTTCTTCAACACCAGATTCTTGTGCTTTTTGTTGTGCTTCGGCCTTATTATCTTCATTTTGCACAATTTTTTTTGCTTCTTGTTTTACTTGTTGTGTAAATTCTTCTCTTGCTTTTAATTTTGCTGCAGTTATTGCTGTTTTAATTCTCTCTTTTGCAACATCATTAAAATCAAAAGGCTTATTTCCAGCTTCTTGAATAACTGGAATTTGTATTATGTTTGAATAAGCTTCTAAAATTACTGGTCCATATCTATTTTTTCATTCGTCTTCTTCTTTAAATTGAATAGGATAAGAAGAATAATAAAACTCCCAAAAATCCCCATTAAATATTTCCTTAGCTATTTCTTGTGCTTTTCTATTTATTTCATCTTCATTTTCTTCTGTATTTTGGTTATTATTGTTATCTAGTTGTTCTTCATTATTGTTATCTTTATTTTCATTTTCTTCTGTATCTTTGTTACCACTATCTTCTGTTTTAACTTTGGCAATTGTTGATTTGAAGGCAATTCAGCAGTATCAGAACATGAAACTAAAAACAATGTTGTTCCAATAATAGTTAATGCACTACAAAGTGCAGTAATAATCTTTGCTTTTTTAAACTTCTTCATTTCTTCACTCCTTTTTTTAAAAAACGATTAAATTTTATATCATTTATATATAACTATAATATAAA
>NW_008758852.1:0-781 GCF_000715545.1 Opisthorchis viverrini | reverse complement strand
TCCAAGGCTCACATTCGTAAGGCACAAACCATAAGCCAGTTATTGCAAACTTCACCCTCATAGCTACTCCAGTTAAGAATCAAAGCGGTTGTACCAACACCTTCCAAAAGTTGATAATTCCAAATGGAATGGGGTGAAAGAAATTATTTAACCATTGTGTATCAGTGTTAAATTTGCGGTGTTTTCATTGCACAATGTTCGTTGTAGAAGGGATATTGGGAATAATCTACTGTCACCCAATGGAATCAAAATAGTCTTCCATGTGGCTGGATTTCGCTTTGCCTATTCAGAAAAGAGATAGGTTTGATAGATTCTGCACTCCCAGAAATTTCCTCTTTGACACAATATGAAACAAACGCAAGAGAGTTTCGGAAATTTACGGCAAAGCTGCCGTGTTCTTTTACTTTTTACCGACAGCGACCAGCCCTTTCCTCTGTCTGCTTGCTTTCATTGAGCATGTAGCTGTATCTAGCGTTTTTGTTGACCTTATTGCTGTTATACTATTAATGTGCGTTTAGATCCGTCGTTTGATCGGAAAGACCAATGCCTTCATGAAAACTACGTGCGCCGAGTTCATCGTCTCCCGCTTCCTGCGAAGGTTAAGCGGTTTCTGGTCTACGAAGATCTGTGGCCTGATTCAAGTTGGCTTCAACGTATCAGGGACTGGGCGTTGTATAAAGTTTGGAATGTGACCTGCATTGCCACCCATCATAGCTCGCCGATCTTTGGGAAGGGAACTGTCTTTGACCACGGATTTATTCCTCTTCAGGATCTCAAGGAA
>NW_008758851.1:0-781 GCF_000715545.1 Opisthorchis viverrini | reverse complement strand
AACTAACTAACTAACTAACTAACTACCCCTTCATTTTGGCTATGTGGCTCCGCAAAACAGTCGATCGATTTTTTCGATGTGTAACAACTTTTCTACAAAACGGTTAAAATTACTGAGAGCAGTGCGGTTGGAGGAGATTCGAGGGTTCCGAATGCTTTTTGTTTGCGGACGAAAACGTCACAGCAAATCGATAAGTACCTGGTGGAATCTTGTCTGGTTCCCGAGGGTTACTAATCGTCCCCAAAATTTCCGAAAGACTCCTCGAATTCCTGAAAGTCCTGTCATTCTGGTAAACGGGCGAGACTTCTTGGATCTAAACGGTCATCTTGAAGGGGCAACTGGGCGGGGAAATTTAATTCCCGTTCCAAATCAAATTATTTCACAATAATTGCCTACAAAGCGAAATCTTTGAAAACAATACTGCTTCTGTTACTTTGTTTGTATGCTACGGTATCATTGTAGATTTATTTGAGTATCAATCACTCCGAAGTCGTGTTCAACTTCTCCATTTCATTCTCGTTCCATTAGTGACTAACATGCTGTTTTCTGTTGTCTAACCAATAATTTTGCTCGGTTACTGCCAATTATGTTCATTAAAAAACCCTCATTCATTCGCTTTGTTCCCGAAAGGCGGAATGGTCAAACATAACAGTGAGTTGGATCCAACGACCGCATTACATAACTGTGCTGTTACAGCCTCACTCAAAAGGTTTCACTGAGTTCGTTGTAACTGGACGCCGATAAGAAAGTCTGGATTGTAAAGGACTTAAAGGTCTCCCCC
>NW_008758850.1:0-781 GCF_000715545.1 Opisthorchis viverrini | reverse complement strand
AACTGTTGGCCAAGGTTTGTTCAAACAGGGAATTAGTAAGAATAAGGTCCCCTCGGAGGCGAAACTGCTCCAGGGGAAAGAGGTCTAGCAGTAGGGTTTCTTAGAATACGGACTTGGGGCCGGCAACAATTCTCGCAGCGACTCGAATGAGGGTGACGTCTTTCGTGAGTCCTGAGTAAGCAACTTGGTTGGCGTATTCCAGGAGCGGTCTGACGTAGGCCCCATAGAGTATTTGGAAGTCCATGGGAGTAACACGGGAGAAGGTGCGTCGGATCATTCGTAAAATGCAAAATGCATTTTGGGCCGATTTCTCATGGTGCAGTGAGAAAGGCAAGTCTGAGGAGATGCAGATCCCCAAATCCTTTTTGGCATCTATCCTCATGATGTTTTTCTGGTCCTTTCTCACCATGCATAACAGAGGCATTCGCTGAGTCTCCTCCAAACGACATATGGACGCACTTTTCGTCATTCAGAGAAAGGTGCCAGCCCAATGATTACTGCTTGGCAGCGTCAACATCCGTTTGGAGGGCACTGGCATTGGTACTCCAGGATTTCTGGTCGTCCGCAAAAAGTGGACATGGACTTGCAAGAACACCTGGGAGGTCGTTGGCGTAGATCAGAAACAGGAGTGGTCCCAAGACGGAGGAACTCCAATGGAAACCGGTGCTGGAGAAGAGTAGGTCGAGCCCATTCTCAATCGGAATGATCTGTCTGATAAGAACGCCTAGATCCAGCGAAAGATTTTCCCTTGCCTTCCGTAAGACTCGAGTTTGTGGAGCAG
>NW_008758849.1:0-781 GCF_000715545.1 Opisthorchis viverrini | reverse complement strand
TTTTCAATTGACGCGAAGTGGAGTTATGATAAAGCCACATACTAGTCGCATGCTTCATCAGTACTATCCACCGTTACACTAGTAGGGTTTCGGTGCAGAAACCTTTGAAAAATTACAAATGGGTCCTAGTAATCTGTCCTTCATCTTTTAGTGGAAGACCGCAACTCAGAGCCAAGCTCGTGCTGCTAAATTGAATGGCTTTTGGCTGCCTTCCGAAGTTTACCAGCCCGCATTCACCGACAGGTGAACATTATTGGTTGTAGTACCAGTCTTCATGGAACCAGGTTGGGGATATAGCTGACTCTGTTGTGCACTGAGCTAAGCAAATGAAGCCCTTTGAAGTGATGACAAACTTCCTTCTTAAGACTTCTTAGAGAGTAACAAATGAAGCTTCGGGAATGCACATGTGAACTCAGCGGGGATTATCCAACCAGCCTCTTCATCTGGTTCGTTAGAAATGCGCAGATTCAACTGAGGTTTTGGGACACATTTCAAGCGTTTTTGAAACTCCATACTGCAAAGAGACAGAGTGATTCCCTTGGTATTTTTGCCTGTTTCTGAGGCGTTGATTGCTTGGGGTCCTCGAAGCATTGGTTTTAACCACTGAATGTTCTATCCTGCGTCATTGTGACCAGGTTGGCCGAATAGATCATTATGTCAATTTGATGACGAATAAGGAGATAAAACATTATTGTACCTTTTGTAATGCGATACTACTCATATGGTTGCTGAAAATTGTTCGCAGAATTTTAATCACATCACAAACGAGAGATTCAGCTGG
>NW_008758848.1:0-781 GCF_000715545.1 Opisthorchis viverrini | reverse complement strand
ACATGAGAATAATGGACACTAACTGCAGAAAAGTTCACGGCGCTCTGTGCTAGGTACCTCCCACAGAGAGATCCCCACAAGTAGGGCAACTATTTAGCTTCACATGGGGTTGGGTGGATTCACTTCGAAAGATATAAGTGCACCAGACACTGGAAAAGTTGCACAACAAATGCTTAGTGATAACCGGAGCGATTAAAAGAGCACATTATTTTAGGGCTGGGTTCATCTCCGGACAAGAATATAGTGAAACTAATACAGAATACCCCTAATTTAAAATCCCCGTTCTCGTTGTCCCTTCAGGGAAAAATGTCTTGCGTTACTTGATGTCTAAAGTAGGTATCTGGTAACGTCATTTGTGATATCTCACCTGTTTTGTTGTCGCGTTTTTAGAGCACGCGATTGAAATCCTCCCTCGTGACCAATTTCGTCTTGTACAGCATTGTTGCAGCTTAAAATCCATTTCGAACGGTAACAAAAGCATAATAGTCTACATTAGCGCCTAAAAGCTAGTCCTGAAAACAAAAACGGCCTCCGTCTTATCTCTAATTAGTTGTAAGTTGACACAAATATGTAAATGAGTCAAGGCGGCGGTCAGAATTTATCATTTGAGGAACAGCCAACTATGTGAAACAGTTCATAAAATGCTGTCTTTGTAGAACAAACTAACAATCGGAACGTTTTTGAAGCACGCGTGATTTCATTGGTGAGTGATCAGGTGACGGTCGATCTGCTCACCGAGCATGACGTTTTGTCACCAATCAAGGAGACATCATCCGTGCGC
>NW_008758847.1:0-781 GCF_000715545.1 Opisthorchis viverrini | reverse complement strand
TTTGCAAATGAGTGTATTTTGCTAAATGCCTGATGGACTTAACCAAATTCCGTTTCTCAGATAGTGAAACTGGAGACGCGAGAAATATATATCACATTCTTGTCCACTGTGACGAAAGCACTTCTCAACGAAACGAAAGAATGCTTCCAGGCAGCACTAGTCAAAGTCTGTTAACAAGCACCTTTAAACAATCTGGAAATCGGTTGGGTATGGTAAACTATTAGCAAGCAGGTTAACAAGTAACCGCGGATGGGCTAAATCTTATTGACATCATAAGAGAGAGGGGCGTTGTTGTTGGCGGTACGCGTCGACGTGACTCACCAAGAAGCAGTGACCATGCGAACCAACGTGTCCGCCGAGTGTTGTCACGGGAGTATGTCCTGGGTCACAACTTAGGCTGTTGTGGCACTGCTGTTCGTGGGTGGCTGTCGTGATAGGCTTTACTCAAGCCGACTATTCTCAACTTTTTTGAAAAATAAGGTATGCTGAAATGAACTACTATAATGAGAAAAAACGATGAACTCGGAAATGTTCACCCGACCTTGTGTAAGCTTCTTTCCCGACACCCGATCCCCTACATATGACGATCCCATAAACTGCACAAGGGTCGCTGCCCAAGAAAGATACTTTTCCAGTCACAGAAAAACATACCTCGTGGTGACTGGTCACAAAACGGACATTCAAGATGCCCGAGCAATGTGTACAATTTATGGTGAGAAACGTACATAGTTGCCGCTTGTTTAGTTTGAGAAATAATGGTGTTTTCTTACATTTTCAAAAA
>NW_008758846.1:0-781 GCF_000715545.1 Opisthorchis viverrini | reverse complement strand
TTTCAAGGAACTTTTACAACCAACTTCACTGCAACAGTGGCCGAGGTGGGTCCATACAGTCCCAGTCTTAACCCGCCAGTTTAGCATAAACATCACTAATATGACTAATAGAAATATGAATTCCGCTTCTCAATTAGGTCATGATTACGTCGAATAAATTTTCGGCCAAACTGCGACCGTTAGGGGATATTTGATGGCTTCGAATCGGTACCATGAGACCCACTAGTTAAAAGTTTCCACCGCCAAAACCATGTCTTTCAGAGTAATTTTGGGTGTCCGCCAAATGATCGCCTTTGTTACCAGCATATAATCCAGCTCTTTGGAATAATGTTCATAACAACGTCTGTTTGTTTTAACCAGCAACCATTAAGTGTTACGGACAGAGAGGCCTCCTTTTACAATACCAAAAAACCAAAAACTACTTGCAACTAGCTACTTGTCTACGTTGTCGTTGTGCATTTTCCGCTTCAAACCCCATCTCCGTGGTATTATAATGGCCATCATCCGACGGATTTCCAACTCATGGTTAGAGCTCGGGCTCCATTTATTCGTTTTTTCCATTATGTTCTCTTTTAGTATATGGGCAACGGTATTGACGCAAATTTAACACTCTGTTTAACGACCAGCTGCCACACCTGAATAAATGTTTAACCACAAACCCCACGAAATAGATCTCTAGAATCAGCGCTTTATGGTAGTTATCCGCGGGAGTAGTCGTTCACAGCACATTAGTGCGTTCAGATATCGTGAAAGCGCTTGCAAGCATACTGCCCCACGCTGA
>NW_008758845.1:0-781 GCF_000715545.1 Opisthorchis viverrini | reverse complement strand
GCGATTTGTACAACTGAGTCTTCTACTCGGAGGACTGAACTTCTTACGATATGTTATGAGGCTAATTACTGTCAGTTCTCCTCGAAAGTTACTCAATTCGCGTTCGCCCAGGCGGTAAAACAAATCTCGATTGAAAATTTTTAGCGGCAAACATGAAACACATGGGTTTTATCGACTCACCTATATGCTCGCAGTAAGGGGCACCATTGTAAACTTCAAAAATTGAGACACGTAATACAATCTTACGAAACAAGTCAATCAGTTCCACATATAAAGTTCTCAAGGCTTCAGTATAAATGAGGACCATTGCGCTGAAGACGGCGTTACTCCCATCAGCGCCGATCTGCAACAGTTTCGCTCAGAAACGAATCGGTAAAAACAAAATTAGTGTGAGCTGATCTCAGTCTTTGGCAAATCTTTTCGACAGATACGCTCTCCCTCCGCATACAAACTCAATTTCAACAGGATTTATCTAACATTTTAAGAACTGAGGAGCAAGCGACCAGCTGTGGCACGTTTACTTGGAGTGGTTCACCAAAAACGGGAAATTCAGCTGCATTTATTTAAATCTTCTAGCAAAAATAATTGTTTGTGCACAAGAGAGCAGTTGTCAAACTCTGTAAAAAATAGGTTTGATTCGAGCATGTCTGATGGAAACTCGGGGACGGCGCCTGCTTTTTGAACTTGTAGAAGGGCAAAGCCGGTCGTTGGCTTCCGATGACTTTTTAGCAAACATTCGTCGACCCCTAAAAGCAAATTAGTTTGCAACGGAGTGTATTTC
>NW_008758844.1:0-781 GCF_000715545.1 Opisthorchis viverrini | reverse complement strand
GCAATTTACTCTAAGCTGTGTGTCACAACTGCAGATCGTACCGGTCAAAATAATCTTAACATGATGTGGGAAACTTGTATCAAATGGTTGTCACGACAATGTAATGCATAAAAGGTATTCATACTCTTAGTAGCCTTCATCTTGTATTTTACTCCCGCCTACCTGGTCCATTTGGCCTGAGCTAGTCGGATCTTTATTTAGTGAAACATACTGCCATCATTGGCGTCCTATTTTCCGCAAAAGTGACTTGTTTACATTGTGATCCAATGAGACTACTAAAAATAGAAATACCAGCGAGGTTGGGGGAAGATGAACGCAAAGGTCTTATTTACTCAGTTATTTAGTACGAAACGGGTTATATAGTGACGAAGCAGACCATATTCGGATTTTCCCCGTTGGATTTTTATTCAGTCAAACAGAAGTTACTTATTGGATATTAACCGAAATTCGGGTTATGGAATCGTAAAATATGAATTCGAAACCAAAGCCCTGAAGGAAATTTCTAAATTGGAATAAATAAAAATTGATTACGTCGGCTTAGTTACCAGCAAGAGCTAGGACGATTGTCGAGTCCAAATTCTCAAGAGTCCCGCTGGTCCTGATGCCGGCTGCGAAGAAACTTGCAGTCTGCAAGAGTATTTTAAAAGCCTATTGGTTTTTTCTTGAATGTAGTAAGTCAATCAATAGAAAGGCCCGCCTGTGGACAGGTCAGGAGCCTTTACCAGAAAAGGATTGGCGCAACGTTCTTGGCTTTCATACAGCAATACAATAGATCGTGGGG
>NW_008758843.1:0-781 GCF_000715545.1 Opisthorchis viverrini | reverse complement strand
TGCTGGATTATAATTACCACGCACATCAACGGAGATAATTCCCATGCTATTGACCACAAATTGAACTACCCAATATTGTTACCCTTCTCGTTTAGAAAATTGCACATTCCCGGTCATATTGTGCTTGGGCAAACAACCACACATTGAAACGAGTGGAGTGGTGCTTATTCTTGCCATGATATATAGCGGATCACGCGTGCTCGTGAGAGTTATTAGCTTGTTCTACTTGCGAAGCCTTTTTTGTATTGTATTTTATGGAAGCACTTGTAAAGATTGCAGGCTACAACTGACGTTGCATTCTGTTGCAGTAAAGTCAATCCTCTAAACTTCTAGGATATCATACTCGCTTCCAACAAGGTCCATCCACGCGAGCCTTTAAGCCTAATATTAGATAACGATGGTGCTTACGCAATCCGCCAGTTTGACCATCTGATCTCAACAAAGTCTGTCCGCAAAAATGGACATGCAGAGACGGTTGACTTGCTTGTGACTTGTGGTTTCCCCATTTGTGATCGTTACCGGAATATTACTACATCGACGGGATGGCCGACCTGGAGTTGCGAAACCAGTGCTGTCGCACAATTAACCACTGCCAAGTACATGGTCCGTGAACACCTATTGAAATCATTTAATTTTTCTCCGATTATCCAAGTAGGTTATACCACCCGAAATAATGCACTGCGGCTTGCCAATGACACTTCCAGTCACATTTCTATCTGGATTCAGAGTAGGTCAGCTGGCACTTCCGGACGGTATTTGAACCGTCATTTTGGCCAAACCA
>NW_008758842.1:0-781 GCF_000715545.1 Opisthorchis viverrini | reverse complement strand
TTTCGAGAGACTTCGCTTTCTCCTCTCAAACTGACGAGGTAGTCAATGAAACAGCGTCGTTCTCTATCAGCAACCACTTATCCCAGATTGCACTCACAATCCAGACCGACAGTCCACAAATCCCAATATCACTCCCTACCGCACGTCGAGCGGTGCGAAAACACTGGCTATGTGCATCAAGAATGTCAGGTGCATTAAAGGCCGTCGATCATAGTCCTCTGTCACGCCATGTCAGGGCAAGAGTCGTAGTTTTCACTTCACGCTGAGGCTTTAGACATTGGAACAACAGCTCTAGACCCTCCCCAAGGGTTGGGATTCGTGGTTTCTTCTGTAGAGTCAGATTGAAATGACGTTTTTAAGACAGAATTTCACGTAGTCTAAGTAGTAAGCGCCACATTGGATTCGAATGTAACGCGTTCAAGTTTCTTTACTAATGAATGTTCGGAAGTGGTCAGGGTAATTCTGGTGATGGCCGCGGCTGGGAATATGGGTGGTAACGTGTGGGCAACACACTTCCAGATTCTCGGTAGCGATTATGTTCCTCAGGACATAGGCCTAAGGGCTGCTGGCCAATCCAAAGGACTGAGGTGGCGAAGAATGAGATAAAGTCCCTTCGACCGAGGGCAAGTATGGTAGGCCGAGCTTGTTGGACTTTCAATAAAACAGTATCCCTCACGATCGCACAGCGCAGTCTATTCGGCCACACAGAGAGCAGAAGGCGACATCATCGATAACGGATTACTCAGTAATAAATACTGTCAGGACGCGCCCAGACAGGAAA
>NW_008758841.1:0-781 GCF_000715545.1 Opisthorchis viverrini | reverse complement strand
GAATTTTGATCTGGGTCACGGGGTGCTTGAGTGTTCTTTATGATCTTATCTCCGGTGTTCGTTCTATTGGATTGATAAACCTCATATGTGGCAATAATGAGCACGTGTTTTTTCGGCAGTCATTTTACTTGCATGTTGAGTTACACGGTGAACCGGTGCAGAATTTTATTTGATTGCTGCGCACCGGAACTCGGATTTAGGTTTCCATGGTGGTCAATTACCACATTGCTTCGTGCTCGTAGACGTGGTACAGGTTGACATTAAACGGAATCCCGGTCAGGGTGCACAACTCCAAAAGTTTCAAAAACTTTCAATGTTTCGAAAATGTAATATTTTAGTTAACGTTGCACGCAAGCAATACCAGTAGTAGATTTTATGAGCATGTCCATATTCAGTGCACTTGAATGTTCTTCGATTAGACAGGAAGCGGGATTGCTCAGGTGGATAAAGCGCGAATTTACTGAGCGGATGTTCCGTAGTTCCAGCCCTACCTCTGACACCCGCCATCTTCTGTCTAGGCTTGGGAAACACAGCAATATTCCAGACCTCGTGCAACCCTCGTGCGACTTGGCAGCTTGGCACCTTTAAGACGCTACCGCCGAAAGAATGGTTAGGAAATAAACGAATTACGATTATTACCTTCTCCACGCAGGAATCAATTTTTAATTGTTTTAGAATGTCTTTCCTCCTCTCCGGATGCGTTACAAAATGTTTAGCTGACTAGATTTTCTGCTTACTACTTGCAGCAAATCATCACGGCTGATGCACTAGAACGACATCT
>NW_008758840.1:0-781 GCF_000715545.1 Opisthorchis viverrini | reverse complement strand
AGATTTTTAGTAAATACGCGCATTATTCCCTGGCCAATCTAACCTTGATATACTGTGAAAATTTTGTGGAATCAATAAAAACGTAAAGGAAACCTTTTGACTGGAGTTCGCATCCGAGTAACTGGGATTCCCACAGGTTTTCTGTCGTAGACACAATATCAAACGCATACACGCTACCGTACTAAGGGACAGAGGAAAATCCTCACCGAAGTCTGACGTCCGTTTCCGTAGACGTAGTGACATCAGTCTTAGATTAGGAGTACTCACTTTATATGAACCCTTTCCAGCGGCGCGATCAATCACATCAGGTTAGTCCGTTTGATCTTCCCATGATGGACAGCATTTGAGCAGCACTTGCGTTGGAGGGAGCAGCCTTGAAAAGGCAAACTTCCGGTGAACAGGGAGAAATGTATTGACCTGCAAATCTGGCGGAGTTCACCTTAACACGATTCGTTATGTTGTACCTTCCAATCGACCGAAACACGTCACCACGCTGTTAGCTCGGCTAGAGATCAAAACGGATAATGTACCACATGACACGAGGTTCCCCGGACCACCTCTACTTCCCTTATAATACAAGGTGAATTTTTCAACCGGGGCCGGTAGAACTGCAGTGGAACATCACACATTTCAATGACGAGTCACTGTGATGTTCAGCACCAGTGGTGCATTGCATCTGCCAGTGGGACTAGGCTTATCTACCGGGAGAAATGGCTGTACTTGCTTAGGAGTCGTCACGTGCTACCCAACACCTCCTGGCCGACACACAATGTAAGCATTT
>NW_008758839.1:0-782 GCF_000715545.1 Opisthorchis viverrini | reverse complement strand
AATAAAGGTACAAAACGCCACACCACTGACGAACCCTTCCAAACAGCTGAAAGTACGCTGAGTTTCCTACGGGACACAGAAGCGGACAAACTTTGCTTTACCTTCATTTTTCCCAACCGACCGCTCACCTGATGGTGAATACTGTCTTTGGTAACTTCTTTTTTGCTCCTTCGCTTTCACCAGCAACAATACTGTCGCAAACATTGTCTAGGAGGCAACCACATTGATATGGTAAATTCAGCGTGGAGGTCTCAGAAGAGTGGTTGAGATTGCTGGAAAAACACCCCGTTGTGTGAAACCTGTTCACATTTATGATGTGAACGCAAAATTGCGTATTTTTGGTGACGTCTCTGAAGTAGGATATGGTGTGGATATGTATTGCCCATGGCATGTCAAACGCCATAAATTTACACTTGTGATGATACACGCTAAATTCAGAGCCGCACTTTTGAAATCTGTAACAGTGCCGAGCTTGAGTACAATACCGCGCGATTAACCACAAGTGTGGCAAAATAAGTGAGACAAGAGGCAGAATTTTCGTTTACAGGGACAACTCATTGGACGGACTCAACCATAAATCCTCACTATGTGCGGAATGCTGCCATTCCTTATAGTGCTTTTGTGGCAAATTGAATCTCTACGATTCATGATTTATCGTCATCCGGTAATTGGTGCCAAATAATAAGCGAGATTATTCCGGCAGATTTGGACTCTGAACGAGTAAGTTATTAGGGTACTCTTCGCTATCGGTCCAGTTATCCATAATTTCAGGAAGCGTCTTA
>NW_008758838.1:0-782 GCF_000715545.1 Opisthorchis viverrini | reverse complement strand
GTGTTTAAATTATCCGGGGATGCGTCCCAAAGCACAGACTTAACGGAACAAGCTTGCCAAAACTGCGTTGCTCTTGCAAATGGAGCCAGAGTTTCGAGAAAAACGCCCAGTACGTTTGATGAAGTAAAAGAATACGGCTGGCTGAAAGGTTGCGTGACGCGACACTTTAATTTTTCCACCCCATTTCGAAATACTTGAACCGACCCAATCTTCTGACCTATACCGTCGGGGATATAATGCTCCAAACTCTGGGGCAGGTGTGTGCGCCAAGTTATAAGAACGCAGTTCCCCGGGTTGGGGTCTGTGTGACTTGTATTCAAACGAGGCGGAACCAATGGTGCTCCCGCATGGCTATAGGCATCCCAACCCACTGAACCAATACGATGTATTCCACGTGGTCCACGCAGCGAGTACCGTGATTCCAGATTAGATTGGGGTGAAGAAACACACAGGTGTGGCTTCGGAGATTCACTAATTATTCTCTGGCTCATTTCACATGTGAGCACAATTGGGAGATGAAAGTAAACCATTTTAATTTATAAGTGTCTATTTGAAGCTCTGCAGGTCTGGATACATCATTCACTCGCGGTGATATTACCCACTGGAACGATCCACTGTAAATCTATTGTAAATCTACTAGAATATCGATAGGCGTACCAGGAATTTCCCAACCGGATAATGGATCTCAGTACAGCAAATTTGACAGAAACTCTGGCAAACCCCTTTGCAACTGGAGAAAAAGTTATCCCTGTCCAAACTGAATGTGGGCAATTTGAATTACA
>NW_008758837.1:0-782 GCF_000715545.1 Opisthorchis viverrini | reverse complement strand
TATTGCATACTTTATGTTTGTTCCTGTGATTTTAGCTCCTGAATGCGGGACACTACATTCGTGGCCTCCATCCAGTTGAACTTGATAGACTACATTCACGACATCGTCAGTACCTGTACTATTTCCACTGATCTTTGTGATGACGAGAGAGTAGATATTTATTCTCCGTGTATTATTTCGAAAGACGTCATTTAATTTCATTTCCGTTTGCATTCTTATATTGAGATAGTTCCTCATGTGGTCGTTGGCTTGTTCACTGAGCTGGGCAGTATGATTGCAAACGTTTCATTACCAATCGAGGTGACACCATCAGTGCGTTATTTAAGAGCGTAGCGGTGTGTAGCAGTTGGTTAATGGTTGTGCGTTGATTAATGTTACTAATGTGATAATATACCTGCTGCTACTCGGGAATGACATTTGATCGCGATTAGCTGTTAGATCGAGCGTTTCCATTGGTTGCTCTGTTATTCTTTGTCCTCATTCGCATCCCCTGCAGTAGTAGTCTGGTCGATGTCCCCGTATGCCAAAATGTTTGCTTTTTCCAGATCAAATTTTTAGCCTTCTTGGTCCTCGTGTATGGAAAATTTCTCATGTATTATGTAAAATAATGTGGAAACTCTCGTGTAAGATCCCACAGAATCAGTTCCAAATGCCTCATTTCAAGTTGCTGACCAAGACGAATGTACATCATGTTGCGCTTTTTTAGAATAGCTCATGCATTTGGAATTATTAATCCTCAACTGTGGATAAAGAGGTCAAAATGTTACAGAATGCTCTATTTA
>NW_008758836.1:0-782 GCF_000715545.1 Opisthorchis viverrini | reverse complement strand
TTCATCACTGAGATGTGCGCGAATCCACAGGGGATCTTCATTATCGGAACGACATCCACAAAGCGACAGATTCAGCTGGGATTCAGTTGAGTAGCCCGTTAGAACTAAATTAGTTTGCAAATGAGTTCATTTCACGTTGCTTCTTGAAAATGATATCTCATCGCTCATGCTCACGTGCATGCTACACTGGGTCGTGTAGTGACGTTGATCGATACTGCAGATGATGATTTTGAATGTCTAAACTCGATGAGACACCTCGTAATGCCCAAGCATGAGCTAGTGTGCTAATTAACGCAGACAATCGGATGCACATCAAATGTGCTTACTCGGAACGGTATGACTTTTATGAAGAGGGCTGCACACAAAGTTGCTGAAAACCCTCGGACAATACGTAACCGGTTTCGCGCTTTGGTTTCGGGGTCATCAGGTAGGCGCAGTCTTTGCGCTTCAGTCAACCTCATGTTCCATTTGAGCCAAAATTGCACGAGATTCCACAAGCACAATCAAGCATACCACTGGTTTTCACGCATGTATCCTTGAACCCAAGCTCCTTTTTGATATATTTGATTGGCATGACCTTAAATGTTGAAATGCAGCCACGCGGCACGAAAACAAAGCTCACTGTAGACCGAACACACCATTCCTAAAGTAGCAAAAAACTCTTTAAAAGCAACCTCATGAGTAGTGTGTTCCGAACCAGCTGCAACATAAAGCGTCCTTCGTGCAACACATTCAGTTGCAAAATGGCGTAAATGAGAGATTCAGCTGTGTTCTAGGCGAGT
>NW_008758835.1:0-782 GCF_000715545.1 Opisthorchis viverrini | reverse complement strand
TTTATCTAAAAAAATAACGTCAGAAACGGGTCTTGGCCCGCATGCATGCGCCAACCTGGGATGGCAGTGTACGGGGAACGTAAGTAATACCAGTAAGAAGATCGCATTGAAGAGGTGAGGTTCAACCACAAACAACACTGATACAGATTGGAAAAAATCGCATCATGCGACCTTTTCACAACAGCCCTTTTGAACCAGACCAAAGTTTCTGTCTCTATAACATCGTGTGGCTTATCTGTTTCCTACTTGCAGTGGCATAATGCATAAACAACAGCGGTATTGCAACTTACGACTTCTTCAGCTTGCATGGAATCGTAAAACGAGTTGGATTTTTCGCATGGAGAAAAGGTGGTGCAGTGATTGTAGGCGCCTTCTGGAGTGGGGATAATCAGGAGTCGGTCGACAACACCCTGAAATGATAAAATGAGAAATGTTAAGTGGCGACGGGGATGCTGGCTGCGTGCACTTAGACTTTCGGTGGTTCGGAAACTCCACTAGTACTCAATCAAGCATCTTGATGAATGACTTTACGGATGATCACTACATAAACCAGGGGGCGGAACGTGCTGAAATTCGAAACGAAGGAAACTACAACCGGGAACGATGTCTAACGTGCGCGTTTTAGCAGCTAGTTGCAGAAGGGCTCTGTGTTCAAGAGGTTAACGGTGACATGTACTGGCGTACAGAATAAGAAAGACTCATCCTTTTCTGTCATGCTTGCTAGGAGCCAGTTTCAGCCTATGGTCGTACGCATTCTTTAGATAACTCCAGTAATCCAATGA
>NW_008758834.1:0-782 GCF_000715545.1 Opisthorchis viverrini | reverse complement strand
AAGTCTACATGCACGACAGACTGAGTTTAGGTAAGGATAAATCCCTCCAAATTGCAGGAGGCAACGTGACTTAAACATGACCAGCAATGGATTGACACAAGACTGTGAACACAACACAGGAGTGCTGTGAACCAATGCGAGAAGTTAACGTTCATCAAACTATACTTAGTACAGAGAATTATGTCAACTGCCTTCATTGTTTAGAGGGAGACGGAAAGCAGGGTAAGAGAACCTATTAGCGAGGGTTTTGTTCAGTACCTCTGGAATTTGTATGCATAGCTGAGACCTAATACAACATCCCTATTCCGACTGGTTATCTGCGCTTTACAGAAACCGGCTTCAAAATGATGTACACGTTGACCTATCAGACGTTGACACCACAACAATGAACTTCACGGTGGGATAAGGTTCGCCCGTGTAGCCTATGGTACCTCGCAGGCAATAGAGACTTGGTGTTGTCTACGCCGTTTGGAAGGAAATATTTTCTTTTCAAATAAAGAACTAATATCGTGAAAAACTGCTCAAAACTTGACTGATCCTCGAATTCACTACTAAGTTTATCTGACATTCGACAGCTCATATTTCATGGGAAGATTACCCAAAAAGCTACATTTACATATAGGAAAAAGTGACTGCAGCTTGGAAAGAGCAGTTCTTGTAACTCACTTTTGTAAACCGTAAATTAGAAATGAATGATGTTGGTTGATCGCAACGATCCAGGGGCGAAACTTACTTAGGCTTCAAGATGATTCTTTTTACACGCCAACCCAACCCAGTTTGCA
>NW_008758833.1:0-782 GCF_000715545.1 Opisthorchis viverrini | reverse complement strand
CTGCCAGTATCCTAGCCCTCGTACGTCCTTCGGGTGACATGGCAACTAAGCATCTGAAGGGTGTTACAGCTGAACAAACGGTACAAACGACAACGAGTGCTTGGGTAATAAAGGGCATGACAAAGCAGCCTCGAGTCACCAAACATTAGATCCATGGTGTGATAGCAAGGGGGAAATCAGCCGCCTTTGTGAAATTGGTGCACGGCGTGATAGACGAATAGTTGCAATACATAAGAACACCCGAGAAGAATACCGGGATTTGTAAACACATCAACCGAGGTTTTCGAGAAACATTGACATCCCTGGCGCATATCTGCGGGAGGAAGCAGTGGAGTTCAGAAGCGAAGTGGGATATATTTAGTTTGCAGTCACTATTGGCCTGCTCGTGCGGTTTATGGCGCCCGCCGACTGTTATGCGGTGAGGTCATGAAGTATCCGCTCTAACCGTGACCTACTAGAAAAAATTGCCCGTAGTTAGCTAGACTACCTACATGGTGGTCCTACGTTTTGAAGGATATTGTGCGCAAGCTCTGAGCTGAGGGCAGAGAAAGTTGTCGAGAAACACTTCTAACACTTATTGCAGGTGCTGTATGAAAAATGTCATAGTGAACAAGACACAGATAAAACAGTCCAGATATTAACAAGTCAGAAATATCTACGAGACAGAAGTCTGAGTTTGGTTTCTGGAACCACAGAATGCATGTGGACTATGCAGATCCCGTGAACGGCCAAAGTTTTCTTATTATCCTGGACGCTTACAGCAAGTGGCCAGAGATTTTTCC
>NW_008758832.1:0-782 GCF_000715545.1 Opisthorchis viverrini | reverse complement strand
CGCTGATATCCGCTTTGCATCTTTGAGTGATCAGGCTGATTTGGTCAGACGTCTGATGCTCTGCGCCGATAAGTTTTGACTGTGTTGTTCTTCGGCATGATCGCAGAAAGTGGACAAGAGAAGGCCCAGGTCACTTCAGGGAACTCGTAAAATCTGCACGATGCATGTGTTGTTCGAATGTTTTGAACCTGATTGACCTGATTATTGACTGTGTCAGCTGACCGTTATCTTTAGAGCGTGAACCGACTGAACAATGCAATAAAAATAGCACAGTTGCTGGGTGAGTTTATTATGTATACTCGTCCGCTGGAAATCTTTTAAGACAGGTTCACACAAGATACATAATGAATTCTAGCTACAGTGAGATTCTCGGCTGGTAAACATCTTACGATACCCAAACATCTTTAGAAAGTGATAAACGGTTTGAGGCTAAGTTAGTTGTCTTTTTCAACTGCCCCGTTTACTTGTGAAACTACCAAGATGATGATACTGAAATAGGATTGGAGTTTCGTGGTGCTGAAGCCGGACAAATTCACGGGAACATCTGTTTGAAACAAAACTGACTACGTCAATCAGTTTGAGGAAGATTGTTCCACATAATCCCAAATTTTCTACCGCTGAACAATTCGGCAAAGTAGTACTGGCAGAAAAACGCACCATCTGTGACAAGACAACCAACTCTCTTTTTGTGGACATTTCAATCATAAAGTCTATGGTGATTCAGTGTCAACCTTCGTGCGCCGTAAATGCATCATCGGTCCAGTACAATACCTCACTGATAC
>NW_008758831.1:0-782 GCF_000715545.1 Opisthorchis viverrini | reverse complement strand
GGACATCCCAAAGTCTCACATCAATTCAACCAACATTCGCTACAACCAAAAATGAGTTATGAATCACACAGATCAATAGTTATTTCAGAGGTTACCTCTACTGTCCGTTACAGGGCACCGCGCGTAAATTCACTGTCCAGCGCTAAGAGAGTTCTTCCCAGAGGCTCCTTTTCGCATACCAACCCACACAAGAAAATACTACAATAAAAACGTGGTAGATTGTTCTGGTTGCTTCAAACGTTCAAAGGCAACTAATTATGGGTGTTTGAGTTTGGTTGAGCTATGAAACTTAACCGGATGAGCAGAGCTCATGAAATTTTATCCCTTTGCTTATCTGAACAAGAAATGGAGAATAGAACAGGCCTGGTCTTGGATTGCAACGTTCAGACTACCAAGCTGGGTTAGTTAGATGCATTCTTTCCGCGAGAGTCCCTAACTTAGGAACAAAACACAACAAGATCACAAGCATCCACGTGCGAATGAGCTCAGAGTAAAGCAATCTAAGCCGACTTTGGTTGATGCAAGTTGCCAGCACTTTAATTTATAATTCATAGATGCAAATTCCTAGATGCAACTCCTAGATGACGAAGGAACACTTCGAAGACGTAAATAGTATTTGCGGAAACATAATCAAATTTAACCGGGGAAAGATCATTTTACCAGATAAATTTGACTATCAGAGCTAAACGAACAATATTCCGTCAAATGATTCGAAAATTGGTGAGGCGAAGCACACCTGACTGGGAGAACAGCTTGTGAAGGCTCGGACTAACGGGAACAAA
>NW_008758830.1:0-782 GCF_000715545.1 Opisthorchis viverrini | reverse complement strand
GCCCAGCTCAGCGAAAAAGCCAACGACCAATAAGGGTTTTTAGCGGGTTTTGTTTGCACACACTTCTTTTTGACCCTTATTTCCGCATACCGTCTACGGCACTTGTGGCTGTTAAGCCTAAGCATGCTGCTTTAATTCGTGTTGGCATCCAAACCACGGGTTACGTAAAGTTTAGGTGATTACTGTGGTCTCAGACTGCCCTTTGTTTCTAGCTATGCGGCAAAATTAAGCTGCGATTTGGATGTCGCACTGGGATTTAGGACCGACTTCTACAAAAATTAGTGCTTGGGTTGTTGTTTTATCCCGTTTGGTCCAAGGCAAAGTAAAGTGTAGTCACAGCTACTTGGGGGCCTGGAAAATCCTACATCCTGATCCAGTATAGCATCGATCTTTAAAAAAATGTTCAAGTTATTGAGTTACACCGAATTCGGCATTGAAATGATTGATGAAGTGAATCGAATTAAAAACGAGCAAATGAAAAGTATTTGCGTGAATAAGACGAGTAACTAAAATAAATCAAAGATTGAAAGAAAGCTCCTAGAAATGTCTTTGCACAAAGAGTTTCTTGAAGTCAAGAACGCAACCCTTGAAGCCACGATCATGAGGATGGACAAGTCATGATGAAAAAGCTACAGGAGAAATGTAGAATGAATGAAGTTAGTTTGTTTATTCAGTAAAGTTGACCAAAACGGGGATAAGTAAGTGAGTAAGGGATAAGTGCTACATATATATGAGGTTTGCCCGACACAGTTGATTAAAGTTGACCGCACGAGGACTGACAA
>NW_008758829.1:0-782 GCF_000715545.1 Opisthorchis viverrini | reverse complement strand
TAGTTTGCAAATGAGTGTATATTAGCTGACTATTTGTTTACTTCGCAAAAATACATCGTTGCATTCTTCGCTCATTGTGTCGAATCACTGCCAGCTCGCGTGCTGATGAGAAGAACGCTGAACTGATCTCCAAACGTGGCACGAGAGCTACAGGACCAGGGAAAGCAAAACAGCACGCGAGGTCGGAAGGAAATTGTGTACCAAGAACAGGAGAATGAAAAATCTGGTGCTTAGTACTCTTTGGTGGATTAAGCTACGAAATAATAAATAGAAAAACAACTAAGAACGCCCCAAAAGAAGGTTTCAAATCGACCAATCAACCGAAACCAAACCGTCCTTCGCAGGAACGAGAAACTATATTAAACGGGAAAGCGCATGTGGCCAAGCGCAATCACAAAAACCATACTATGGTAAAAACTAGGAACGGCCCAGTGGGGAGAAAGAAAGGAAACCAGAAGAATTGCCACAACTACCAGAAAAATCGAAGGAGAAAGGACACAACGCAGAAGAAATCGGGAAAGGGGACCAATCCGAACGCGGACCTAAGACCTTCGAAAATAGGCTATCCAACAAACCAGTGAAATGCTGATATATTTACAGACCACCACGCAACGCAAATTAGGGACGTGCCAGTAAGATTATAAGAAATGTTTTCGAAGGCTACCTAAACGCAGCTAGGTAAGTAAGATAAAACACTCAACTGCGTAGTAATGGCGTATTTCTATCTGGGAATGCAACATTTTCAAGTAAACTACTTAGCTTTCAAGAAATACACTCATTTG
>NW_008758828.1:0-783 GCF_000715545.1 Opisthorchis viverrini | reverse complement strand
CACTGGACAGCCGGCGCTTCGCGTACTGTCATATTTACTGGCAAGTACGCTCAGCTTACTAGTTTCTTCGGATTCCCTGACTTTTTGTTGGCTTTGGAGGTCGCCTGCTGCGATTTAGTATATCCGTTCGTAACGCTAAACAGAGTTGGTGCGTCGATCACTGGATGAACGAACATGTAGCAAATAGTCATCGTTCATGTACCGATTTCGGGCCTCCTCAAATGTCGTGAAGGATGAAGGGGATACAGCCCCAACTTTACCAAGAATTCTTTATGAAGCCACTTTACAAGCCATTGCGCAGAGAGTTCAAAGTCGAATATGCACCAAAAATTTCGAAATATTATTTAAAACAAACGCAAAAACAATTGAGCCACTTGTGGATGACTTTCGGAGTGAGCACATATGCACAAAATGCAGCATTTTGATATAAAAGTTTTATTTCGCCTGCAAAAATTTTGCGATGTCCGTTCGGATATCGGTGCACGATATTCGCACAATTTATCGAAATTCGAATGCTATGACGGGTCTTTAATGGACTAAAGCAATCAGGAAAGGAGGTTCAGAGTACCAGTTTAGATTTTAAGCATCATTTGGGCATCCCGGAGTCTCAGCGACGCTGGGAAATCATCCCACAAGACTTTTCAGCCAGAGGCATGGTTGCAACAGTGAACATTGAAATTTTGTAAACTGCAAAAACAATAACGTCGAACAAAACAGCTTTTGGATTGACCATAAACGCAACAAAATACAATATTTTGGCACTTGTGAACGTTTTGCGGCTGA
>NW_008758827.1:0-783 GCF_000715545.1 Opisthorchis viverrini | reverse complement strand
TTTTGCCACCCATAGCCAAATTAATTAGTGAGGACAAATACTCGATATGAGTCTATTGACAGCGATTAACCATAGCCACATACATTATCAAGTGGTAATCTTGCCGAAATGTCCGAAAGTGGGTACTACGGCATAATCATCCTCTCCAAAAACATATTTTACTTTTTCCATGTTGCTAGAGGTAGTATGGAGTATCGCAAGAGTGACAGTATAGTGTGATGGGTATCAAAGGACTCCCGTGTCCTAGCGCATGAACTAACACCGCTTGAAGTGTCACCATAACAAGTGACGGTCTATCAAATTTACCGTCCATTAATCTTGGTAGAATTGAATCTTATTTACACTTGCACAGCTACTTTCTTCTTGAGAACCTAATTCCATTTAGTGGACATATTTGCAAAAGTGGTAAACACACGGTTTATCGTGTTTTGATATGAAGATGCAGTAGGTTTTCTCATTGTTAAGTGGTTTTGCGATGACAATTACGTGAAATGTCGGATCAAGAAAACACATATGTTGGCAAAAATGTGTTTTATCAAAAATATACATCGAAATTCATTGTTCACATAAAACGGATAAGTTTTGCCAACGTACAACCATGGCTTTCTCTTGTTACCACGGTCGCAGTAGGTTTGCCTTACACCGCTCAGTCATCTTGTGCTCGTTATCTAGGCTAATGATGTTCCTCTCCATAGGAAATTTCTCTCTCCGCGATCCCAATTATTTTTGAAAACCACAAGGTAATCACATGGAGACTACCGGTGAATCCCCAAGAGACTCGAC
>NW_008758826.1:0-783 GCF_000715545.1 Opisthorchis viverrini | reverse complement strand
GCCCAAGTTGATGTTGCCCCAACTGAGCCTCGGTTTACAGAGATGCATGCTGGACGGTGAGCAGACGAACTATAGTCGAAACTATGCATCTGAAAACTTAATCAAGGTCCACATACGCGTGTGACCAGCAAAAGTGGACAGGAAATAAAATTTCTAAGACTATCTTTGTTGCGCGGATCACTGTTGAACAGCTGCAATGGTTACTATATAAATGGAATAGGATGTTGTACACGTCAACGAATGAGTGAGCATCTTCCCAAGTTGATAGAAAACAAATTCTCAAAACCAAACCACGTTACGGTTTGGTAAAACGACCATCGTTCGTGTCACTCTGCCGCCTCATTATTCAGCCGGATCACAAACCGAACTGCAAAATCAGTTGAATTGAGCGACGCGGAGGCAGTATCAACCAGAAGAGAGCTCTCATACGTCACAAATTGGAACCGTTGTTAAACTATTTACCAATCTCCAACCGCACCGTTGAGATCTGTAGTGCTTGTCTGAGGAGGTACGGCAAACTGCATGCAACAAGAGTGCTCGGGTAAACAGTTACCGCACACATGAGTAGCAGCCATGAAGGTGGCATCACGTAGAAAGCTCTCCTTCTTGTGAAAGAGTATACTATCCTTTTGCAAAAATGCTAAAAGCCGCTGTCAACTGCAACCATATTCATCAGAACAGTCACATGTACTGCGTCAAAAGCTCAAGAGTAGATGGGTGTTGATCGCTGAAATGAGTCAGTTTCAGCAGAGTACAATCACATGCGTATTGCTGAACAAGCCC
>NW_008758825.1:0-783 GCF_000715545.1 Opisthorchis viverrini | reverse complement strand
CATTTCCATGGCTACAAATTTGGGAATGCCCATTATATGGATGCTTTGCTAGTCTCCGGCGCTAGAAGAGCGACGTCATCAGATGGCTCATCAAATAGAAAATGTACAGCCTTTTCATCAACAGACAGTGCTTCCTCACCGGGTAGTAAATTCTTCGTGTTACTCTTGGCAGATACCGTCGTCACCGCTATGTTTCATCTGTTCCACAGAATATGAAGGTTCATCCCATACCATCCTCAAGTGTGCGAGAATCCGAGGTCGATTTGGTGTCAACAGAGGTTTGTGAGGTCTTGCGTGGTTAGGTGAATTTGACTTCCCGGCATCAGACAAAATCATGCAGTTCAGTGTGACTACTACAAATTCATTTGTCAGGTCAGGTCCCGAAAATAAGCAGTCGATAATTATGCGGAACTTCCCAGCGACCTTTCAAGTAACTGAGGTGTTGCATAAAAGTCAATCTGATTGATCCTACCTGTGAGGATGATGTGCTCGCAGATATAGCCAATCGCTCCGTTGTCCAATTCTTACAACGCAAGCTTCTGGGTGGAACTCTGCGTTTTAAGTTCATATTGCGAACAATTGCACAACATGAACTTCAATGACGGGATGCAAATCCTGACCCAGAATATGGTCGTGTATTCCTGTGCTGCTGATGTCAACCTGTGAACGTGAGCATCCAACTTACCTCATCACCATCAAACTAAACGGTCCAGCACAAGACTCGATGGCATTCTACCTAGGCGACACCGGAAACGTGAACGATTCGAACGAGTCGTTTATTGT
>NW_008758824.1:0-783 GCF_000715545.1 Opisthorchis viverrini | reverse complement strand
TTTGACATTCTTAAGTCCGATATTTGCTTAAATTAACTGGATGATACTACACCTATTTGCCACAAATAAACCTAACTGCACTGAGGATCTGATATTATCTTTATTCTTAGAATGAATATAAACCGAGAGCAACGCAAGACCAATATCCCTGGGACGATCGTTTACCTTGTTCGGAAGCTTTATCGCCCGGACGGAAGCAAGTACAACATAGTATGTCTTACCACCCGGTTAAAACGCACGCTTGTCTGAAGCATTGTCACCAGGGTAAAACTTTTAAATCTGCAAATTTTGCTGCCGTAAAACGTCAATCAAACTATATTCCACTGCAAAACTATCCCAGCTTTAACACTGATAAATGTTGTCTATCTTAGTGTGCTTCCCCTGTTCGTAAAGTAAAAGGTACAAACATATGATATGAGCTCAAGTATAATGAGTCAATTTAAACGACGATAGCTGGGTTGAATTAGCGTAATTTTGTAATTTTTCTCAAGTAAGCTTGACGATACTGCAGTATCATTGGAACTGTTAGAAAGTAGCTAACTGGCTACATGCTACATGCATCTAACATTTAACACTGGCGCACTGCCCACAAAAATTTTGGTGTAAGTACTCTGAAATAGAAAATCAAAGTTTAAGCGATAACCATAGCGTGTACACCAGAACAAATACTAACCCAATATACAAACTAAAAGAGTAAGTTTTAATAAATACTACGTGTATACAATGTTATACCCTACAAATATCTTAAAGAAGCAATCAGTCTGACAGTATCAGAGGATACTA
>NW_008758823.1:0-783 GCF_000715545.1 Opisthorchis viverrini | reverse complement strand
AGACGCTACTCGCATGCTTCATCAGTGGTGTATACCGTTATTCTTATTTATTTTTGTGTCCCACAACCTGTATTCGAATATCCAGATGCTTTCAATAGCTTCTACGTTAAGTTGAGCCCACAAAGACCCAATGCTCTAATCAGACACCTATGTTGAACTTCAAGAAGAATGAATGTTACATCAGTCGTTTATTGCGACTAGGCAGACAGACGAATCAGTATGAGTGTAGGTGGGATCCTGAATCACGTAGCAAGTACTATTGGCGCGTCCGTTATGTGCGCCCTCCGTTCATTAGATGTCCCACCTGTCTCCGGGCTCCGCTGCCCACTTGACCCTCAGATTGTGATGTATATGTACGCGTTCGACTGCGCCCGACATTCCCCACCCACTGTGGTGCACTACGGGACCATGTCGTGGTTTGTCATGGCGGCAGAGACCCCAAACGAGCATTTACTCCGTTGATGTGTTCATTTATGGATATTACCCGCGGCGTTAGTCCGAAATGTCCGCAACCAAAAGCTTTCACTTGCCCCTTTTGAGTTGGTTGTAACTGCATCCTTATCGTTCACCGGAACACACACAGCCACCAACTTCCCATATAAGACGTACAGCCAATAAATCCAGCCCTCATCGGATCGGAAAACTGCACATACGATGGAACCGTATGGCTTTCAGGTTTGATAATGCAAGTTACAGCATTTTGCTTTGCAGCGCATATCGCATACAGCTGCTCTATGACATTAAATGGTAAAGTCCAGATAGGTACCATGACGAAAAGGCACA
>NW_008758822.1:0-783 GCF_000715545.1 Opisthorchis viverrini | reverse complement strand
CACAATTCCACACTGCACGTCAGCTACAACCACGTCCCACCCACATAATCTGAGCTGACCTACAGTTCGGTACACAAGAGACATACGTCCGAGGAGTAATCGATCAACAAAGTTCTGTAAACCTGGAACCCGCGACACACCTTAATTTGTCTGCAAATCACTTCTCAGAGTTAGATTTGGTCGATGTTAACTTTGGCGTACTGTATTTGGATTTCGCGGTATAGTACTCAATTAAAGATAGGTGGACCATGAGTGTGGTCTTCTTCCAGCGGCCACAGTACGCAAATACAAATAAACTAATTCTAACTAGAAGTTCAACATTCTCATGGAAGCCCAGCCGACCTAGAGTTTCACCGTGTGTTCATCGGTTTGGTAGGATTTACGAACCATCCTATTTGAATGACTTACACTTAAAATGCATTCTGTGCGGTAATTTAGATGAACTCTTTGTTGAGACTTTGCAGTGAGATTTGCTCATCTTCCAGTCTTAAAGGTTTCGGCGGTGTGGAATGCTCTTCGTACGCAGCGTACGCATTTATTTCCAGGATCAGCCGGAAAAGCCATAACACTAGCAACGAAGGTGGACAAGAAGTCCCCGCGTGCTAAGGCTTAGTGATGAGATAAATGAACGTTAGATTTTACAATAGGGTTTTTGAGTAATCTTTTGCACTCAAATATCGCTCTCCGCGGGGCTAGTTCTCCTCTGACTGAAAATGTTATGGGAGTAACAAGATGGATGCGATGTTTAGGTTCACGATACGGAACTTTGAGTCACACGTAGGT
>NW_008758821.1:0-783 GCF_000715545.1 Opisthorchis viverrini | reverse complement strand
TCAAGGTGCAGTCCTCCGCAAAAACTAGCTTCATGGGAACGCCGCCAAAAGAACTACTTCTTGATGCTTTCCCCAACGCAAAGAATCTTGCATATGGCTTACTGATCAAACCACGCAAAAATGCCTAACGAACCAAACTGAAGCATATTTGCTCTAACTGTATGAACAACAGCAAGCAACTAGCCACAAACAACAGCAGTCTAAGCTTTGGCTCTCGAGGGAACAAACTACGTCCCTCGAGGAGAAATGCACGTGCAAACTGGACTTCAATGGAGCCAAAAGTACCCTGAAAATGAAAAGTATCCCTCAAAACCAGACAAGTATACCGCAGAGAGCCCTTTGGAGCCCTGGACTCAAATCCAGCTAGCTCTAACCTTCCGAGGCAGCACAGAAAGTGTTGATATGCTTGTCCACAAATCGCCTCAGTTTAACAACGGAATTTACAATATTTGACAGTCAATTTGCCTTAACCCACCGTCCGAAACCGCACTCCCAAAGACCTGGCTTACATGAGATTCTCTGACGCGAAGATCTCGACTGGCGATTTCGGGCTGATTCAAAACGGAGCAGGGACGGTGGGGCGGCCCGTCTCATAGCAATCGTCCTTTCTGATACCACTCCCGCACCATTTTGCGATGCACTGTTGATTCAAATCACGCTACACGGGATCGGTTTTATTCTCCTCGGCGCGGTCTGCTGTTGTCCACTGAATTCCCGGAACACGACCGATTCCTCATACAAAAAAACTGAGGAACTCACCTCCAGTTGCCACTTCACGCATCT
>NW_008758820.1:0-783 GCF_000715545.1 Opisthorchis viverrini | reverse complement strand
ATCTCGTGTGCAAAATTCACTTCGTATTACTGTGGACCCACTAACCCCAAATGGACAACGAAGGCCTCAGCAGTTATTGTTTGCAAGAGAACCCCGCCACCCACGTGGATCATGAAGAGACCGCAGCTCAGTTGATCCTGCAGGAAACCTTGCGAGACCTTGAATCTCCCCGTACGGTGGGCCAGTGACTCGATGGCCAATGAAAATCCAGCACTCACTGTACGCTGCCTCGTCGTGCAGTTGTGCCATACGCTGACTTCGATGGGTAGGGTATTCATTGAGCACCTTGGGGGACAGAAAGTAATCCATTGTCAATATTGTGAAACGCCGTTATCGAACCGAAGTGAGATATTAAGCACCCGATTCACTGGTGCTACCGGTAGGGCCTTTCTCTTCAACCGTGTGGTGAATATCGTATATAGCGAAATACAGGTAAGCAACTGTTCGTAGTTGGCTGATATGTGGATATTAAGGATCGGGTGATGTTGACCGGTCGGCATTTCGTTCGTGACGTCGTTTGCATCAAATGCAATACAAAACTTGGTTGGATGTATGAACACGCACTTGAAGAAAGCCAAAGGTACAAGGAAGGTAAAGTGATCCTGGAGCGGGCGCTTATAATGGAAACCGAAGGAATAGCCGATCCGTTGGGTGAGAATTCTTAGCCACTTGAGGTCTTCAAAGTCTCCTACAACTATAGGATATATAGATCACCATATCACGACCCGTTTTGTGGGAGGTCGGTGACTTGTCCCTTCAATACGTCTTTCGCGTCATCATTTT
>NW_008758819.1:0-783 GCF_000715545.1 Opisthorchis viverrini | reverse complement strand
CACCCCTGTCCGATTTCACATACACTGGGTGTCGTAATTCAGCGTTTTCACGAACTCCAGGATACGTGTAACCGAAGTCAAATAGCTAGTACCTTGTCAATGTTAGAAACAGTTGCTCGTTTGAAGGAACGAATTAACGTCATAAATAGCACCCTTAGTGCTTCTGGTCTCATGCTAAACTTTATCGGGCGTGCTGAAGAGAGCGAAATCTTCGATGAAAGGTTAGAGATTGGACTGATAGGAAAATAGATCTTGTTCTTTTCACCTGGTGTCCGGCTACTCGGCAAATTGAAGTCAGCTGAATATCCAACATCGCGTTGCGGATAAGGGCACAGTCTCCGGCAGACGTCCGATTAGCATAAGAATGTGTAGCGGGTAAGCACATTGCTTCAATTTCCTCGAGGCAAGTAATATTTGCCGGAGGCATGTGATACACACATGCCCGGGACAAATAATAGCTGAGCTTGGTAGCTTAATTTCAGACGGTTACTCACCAATGGAGGGGATGTTATGGTGCGTCGTGAAGGCGTACGACGTAAGGTTGCGTCATCTCTACTTTGAATGCTTCTAAACACGCTAGTGCAGTTGAATGAATTATTTTGACTGGGGATTTGGTTTACCGCGTAATCGCCTCGCCAACGTGTAAAAAGTATGTTTGACCACTCCTATAGAACGAGCCCTTGACAATTCCTGCTCAGAGCACAGTAATTTCAAATACATCTCTGTTGAATGTTCTGACGCCTTCCAGTTAAATGTCGCATTCGTATCATCTTCATTCTTGGA
>NW_008758818.1:0-783 GCF_000715545.1 Opisthorchis viverrini | reverse complement strand
ACACCAGTTACCATAGCCACATGATTACAAACAGGTGACCGTCCTGATTATCCCCAACTGATCACGGTCACACAAACTTCGATGGATAAGAAAGTGCGCTCACGCTTGAAGATTCTACTGTACGCTCACGGAACGTTGCTGTGGGGAGTTTCGCAAGTGTGCGAAAACCTATACTTTTGCATCACCATTAGAAACGAAGATAGACAAGCTAGTTTGTACACACTAGTGCACACTGGTGCTTCTGAAGCTCATCGGCATTTCATTGTTTGGGAAACGCCCATTCGGTCCGCTGCATGAGCGAATCACGGACACCCGTGTAGTTGACCTAGGCTCAGCGCCTCTGAAATACTTCTGTGTTTTGGTAACACGGAATCACACAATTGAAGTAGCTCATTCGGCTTACGTGACCTCACACAGGCATCAGACTGACGATGGAACGGACATTCCAACTGATCAAGTTTGATGAACAGCTATGCATGTATGACTGCTTTTCGAATTATGGGTACGTTGTTCCTCGTTTTAACCCGTTATAGCTCGTCTTGGTTAATGGAAGAGTTAAAAACCAAGCCTACATGGTTTTATTTGGCATGCGGAGTGCTGCGAAACATAACGGTTGATGGACACTTGTCTCCTAGATTGTTCTCATTAGCTGAGTAGACAAACCATTCTTCGTTGCGTCTGGTTTAGCTTGAATGTCATACATGCAGCCCAGTTGGTCGCATAAATACCGGTCAGCAACAGCTGCGGTTGTGAGAAGGAAAAATGAGTGCATCAGATACCACA
>NW_008758817.1:0-783 GCF_000715545.1 Opisthorchis viverrini | reverse complement strand
AATCCTCGATGGACAGAATTCTCCAAATCCCCCCATTAATCGTTTAGCAATCATCTGGCAGCTTCATTCACCTCATCATGGACGCCGCAGCAGGTGAACAATTTTCCATCTAACCCTGTTCCCCAAAACGAGACACTATTTGACTATTCAGCAAGCTGATCCGGACAAGACCGTGCGGTTTATCGTACGCAGCAGGCTACCGACCGTTTCTCAGACCCTTCCAAAACGGCCGAATATGGTTATTCCCACTCCGATAGATCACTCCGATGCAATTGCAAAGTGCTCGTTATGAAACAGAGGTAGATTATTGGTCGAAAAGTTATCATTCCGAATGGTTTGGTCAACAGTCCGTGCAACAGTCATCGTTTTTGACACAAAGACTTCTCCAGGACGATGGAGGAGTTTCACTCCAAACGGAGAGTCAATCAGCGATATCTCTATTGAGGAGCGCACGATGTCAGAGTTGAATATCTGTGCAAAATTCAGATCATGAATGACCGTGTCTTACGACTCTGTTAGGAAGAGAGTGAACCTCACCATGATGTGACGGTTTGTGTTCCTCTGTGACCCACTGAATTATACTGAGTAGTGTCCGTGGGACACCGACTGAGTTTCTCATACCTGCTTGGTCATTCATTTGAGGTCAGATCCACACAGTCTCCTGCCTCTCCCCCAGGTTAGGTGTGGAGACTTGTTACGTAGAAATGGTAATGCACCTGCGTCTCGCGTCAAACACCGCTGCCTTGCGGTCAGGTAAAGACTTTGGTTGAGGACCCTAATCGT
>NW_008758816.1:0-783 GCF_000715545.1 Opisthorchis viverrini | reverse complement strand
ATGATGATGATGATGATTTTAGTTATATGGTTCTCGTCCTTTTTAATACAAATAAGCAAGATATCGATCAGGTGGTTGAAAAGCTTAGTTTTTAGCTTTGAATTCCACATATCATCATTTGACATTCTGGAAAGGAACTTCGAAATGTTCCATTTTGTACTTCATGCCACGTTCCGAGCATTAGGAAGGTATAGTGCAAATGTCCCAAGTTCAGTAATCATGAAGAAGCAACCGAGCAACACATGAAATTTTTTGCGACCGTAGTGTGTTTGACAAAGTGTTTCGGACAAAATGGACAAATCGGTCATTATGGAAAATGTTTTGGTTGCTTCCCCAAGAGCGAACGTATCATTGCTAGTGACGGGTCATGTGCGTTCGTGTAATTCCGGTAGGTGAATAATCTATTCGGTTCTACTGAATTAATAACAAATATTGCAAGGAAGTGCAAACGTGCTTGAATGAGTTGTCTTGGGGCTATTTCAGTCGATTTGTTTGGGAACAGACAATTTTCAATCACTGGCACAAACCGTCTTGGGAAGCATGATTACTGAAGCCTACTAAAAAGGTTTGTGTGACTCCGAAACGAGTTACCTTGAGCTGTTGTGGCGCAATACGACTCATCAAGATACGACAAATAGTGCATTTTTAAGGAAAAAACAACTTTTATCTCTGTTCGCAAAATACACGGGCTGAAATTGTTTCGTACAACAACGCGGAGTGAAGGGAATAATTTACATAAAATGTATACAATATTGTGTATTTTATTGTATATTGTATACAGTA
>NW_008758815.1:0-783 GCF_000715545.1 Opisthorchis viverrini | reverse complement strand
CTAACGTGTCTGACTGATAGCACATCAAGGAGGATATAACAATAAGGAAATTGAGGAATCAGTCGTTTGGTTGCGAACATAACTCACAAGTTCGTCAAACGAAGGCCTTATACCGTGCTGCATTAGAGCTCCGAAATAGCGAGATTTTCCCGTTTGAACCAGCGTCCGACCATGGTTATGAGCTATAGGCGATCTAATATATTCGAACGTTCAAAAATTTAATGACGTGGGAACTAACTTAGGTGCAGTTTGGGAAATGCAGAAAACAGCGTCGAATAAGTTGATAGCTAGATTCTCTAGCCTTAGCTTGTAAAAGAATGAGTCAGTCAATTAGTTTCAGCATGAACCATACACCAAAGGTGAATTAGCTTCAGACCCTAGTTTCGATCACCGAAGGAAATATACCCGGGCATCAGAGGCGATGGCATAATCAATTCTACCAGTAGGAAGTTAGAAACTGGGCATCTAGGCATTGAAAGCGATAAGCTCCATTGCAGGGAAGCCACTGACAGAGAGCTATGCTCGCAAGTGTTAATAAGCAATTGCAACCGTTTAGCTGTAACACGGGTTCCATTCCGAAGAGGCAGCATGGGAAACGGCTATCACTTCCAAGCAAGGCGGCAGGCGCGAAAATCGGCCAGTCTAAGAAATAGTGAAGGAAAACATGAAGATGAACTGCAGAGTAAGTCTGGTACCTCCGTCACAAGCGTATATTAAAGTCGCTTCAGTTAAAAAGGTCTTAAGTTCAAGATGGCTGTTAGGCAGGAATCCACATGGATCCCG
>NW_008758814.1:0-783 GCF_000715545.1 Opisthorchis viverrini | reverse complement strand
CTTCTTGTGAGAAAGTTCTAGGCACCTCGGTCAGAAACAACCATGATAGCAGCAACTTTTTGGATGGTGGTTGCCATTACGCTTCTCCCTGGGTTGCGCCTACGGCGGCTACCAACGTAACATATTCAGTTTTCTGAGTGAGGCAGAACATGGAGTAAAGGAAGACTCATGCTCTTCATTGACGAGCGAATCTGTGTGACGCGTCTGATGTATCGATTTTCAGGCTTTATGGTCATTAACTAATTCTGGTTCAACCTTATCAATTGCATCTGTGAATGGAGTTGTATGTTGCAAGCAGGCCTCTAACTGCGCAGAGATGACAACTGATCGCATTTGCCTAAATTGTCTTAACCGATGTTACACCCATGTCATCCGCCCTTAATTAAGTTAGGTGTTCAGCAACTAGCAGGAAGGTAGCTGGTTCGAAACTCTGAGTTTTGCCCACTGTTGATGATTGCCAGTAAAAATGGGGTAGCTGTATAGCCTTTCCCGCTTTTTAGCATACATTGGCTTTACCGCCAGAGCAAAATCCCATTTGTAAAGTACTTTGACGTTCCACACTATCAAAAACCAAAGTTTTCGGAATTGAGGAGCCTCAATCAGGATTCTCCATGGTCTAATCACCTATCCGGGTTAGAATTCGAGTCAGTGGAATTTATTCATTCAAAAGCTAACGTGTGAGCTACTGGAACTGTGCATCGTCCACACGAATAATAACATGATACATCCTGATCGCAAATTGCAGTACTTGGGTTATTTCGGTTGCCTAAGCGGCTCTACATA
>NW_008758813.1:0-783 GCF_000715545.1 Opisthorchis viverrini | reverse complement strand
TGAATGAAACCACTGAAGTTACATTGGCATCCAAAACATTTTCGCCTAATAAACCAGACGGATGTTCTATGTATGTAATACTTGAACCGTTTTGCGCTTCAAATATCAGTTTCTGCCAACTTTTGGTGCACTGACAGTCATTGCGTGTGTGTTCCGTGCAACCGGGCAGCCGATGCATCAACTTCGCGGTGGAGAGATGAGAATAGAACCGTGCTAGACTGAGAAACGGAGACTGTGGCATCACTGTTACAAAAAAAGCTTGAGATGCATTTAGTCGCTAATATCATCAACCAGATCACGTCTTTCAATAAATTATGGAAGTATACAAAGCCAGAACGTCGGAATAGTTAAACCAATACTGCCCGAGAGATATGCAAGTAACATAACGAAATGGGTAGGGAAATTCGTTCATGGATGTAGGCAACAAAGTCTCCAACTCCCCACCGCTTAATCTTAGGCTTATTGTTGTTGGTGTCACTAGTTTGGTGGGTTGGGCGCCCCGTCGCCACTTTCGTGTTCAGCTCCAGGGCTTTAGAAGACTATTTTGCTGTTGGTCTCGTGCGTGCATTCGAACATCACACGTGATTTACTCGGCCAATTGTAGGCCCCTCGCGCACACCCCACACGATGTTCACCACTTACATAAGTAGCTATCGCCAGCTTGGAACGCCTCAGCTGAAGCGGTATTGGTGTTGGATATATATTATCTTTTTTTCACCAAATGCCTCTGCACATCCTGCGCCTAACTGGATTTGAACATCCGTCATCCGAACTAGCAAGCTG
>NW_008758812.1:0-784 GCF_000715545.1 Opisthorchis viverrini | reverse complement strand
GTGCCACCCTGTTACGGGATGAACGAAGTTCCAGACAGAAACACAACAACATTACCAGAAAAAGACGACTCGACCTGATGAGAGAATTGGTCCGTTCTTATGACGCCCGCAGTTTCAACGAATTGTATAAACGATTGAGTGTCCAAGATACAGATGACATCTACGCAGAATATGGACCAACATGGAAGGAGACCGCGGAACACAGTATTGCAAATTACTGCAAGGAGATAATACTCGAACAAGAAACGATGACATTTGAACAGATACTCAGGAGCAACCACCACAGTCGAACCTGTCAACACCCAGCTGATACCCTCGCTGGAGAAGAATGGCTGGATGAACTAATCCGGGTAAACAACATTAACAAACGTGACCTATTGGTAGCCCTGACCGCTGTTATGAACAAGCTGTGTACCCGAAAGAACGCTTTCGTCATTGAAGGGCCCACAACCACTGGGAAAACTCTGTTTGTGAAACTAGTAGCAGAGAACTATGTGTATGGAACTGTCCAACGCTCAGGTGACCACAGCCAGTTTTTCCTCATGAATTTACTCAATAAAACACTGGCTCTTATGGAAGAACCACGAATCACTCAACTCACTGTGAACGACTTCAAGGAACTCTTAGGAGGCAACCCATTCGACATTCATGTTAAACATCAAAAAGACGAACGGTTAGATAGACTACCTGTCCTCATAACAACCAACAACCCTTTGACATACTATGTCATGGATGCTGATGGGAAAGCTATCTTGGAACGATGTTTTTATTTTAAATTTCATGT
>NW_008758811.1:0-784 GCF_000715545.1 Opisthorchis viverrini | reverse complement strand
AGCTGAATGTGCTTCACACAGGTCGCCTCAGGATACATTTGGCACGATATTCGATATATCGAAATATATTTCCGTAATGTAAACAAATCACAAGTTTGCTGTGAACTCCTTGATATCCCACGACGGGTTTCGCCCTTCAACTTCGGGCTCATCACGTAGGCGCAGTCCCCGAGTTTCCGTCAAACTCATCATCTATTTGAACCTAAATTGCACTGTTTTCAAGAAATACGCTCACCTGCAAATCAATTTGGTTTTCACGGGAGACACAATTGAATCTCTCGTTTATGATGTTCTCCAGCTGAATGTGCTGCACACAGGCCGCCTCATGATTAGTTTGGCACGATATTCGAGATATACAATTATATTTTTTTATGGGAAACTACTCGCATGTATCCTGAAATTTGTGGGACTGCCAACGACCGTTTACCCCTCCGAATTCGGGCTCATTAAGTAGGCGCAGTCCCGGAGTTTCCGTCAAACTCATCATCTCATTGAACATAATTACACTGTTTTGGAGAAATACACTCATCTGCAAATCAATTTGGTTTTCACGGGAGACACAATTGAATCTCTCGTTTATGATGTTCTCCGGCTGAATGTGCGGCACACAGGCCGCCTCATGATTCAGTTGGCACGATATTCTAGATATCGAAGTATATTTTGATAAAAGGAATCACCCACAAGTTTGCATAAAAATCTTTGATAACCCACGACCGGTTTCGCCCTTCCACTTTGGGCTCAACAGGTAGGCGTGTTCCCCGAGTTTCTGTCAACCTGATCATCT
>NW_008758810.1:0-784 GCF_000715545.1 Opisthorchis viverrini | reverse complement strand
GCTTCGAACGCATGTCGCCGGTGTTCAAGCTACTCACTTTGTCCGCTTCTAACGCAAGGACCTTTTTTTACGGTAATCTAGAACCATGCTACTCTTGCCCTTTGTCTCCATACATCACAAGATTAGGTTAAATAAACTGTGCGACAGTATTCTATACTGAGGTTGCCGTCAGAATGAATTATAAGGGTCCTCAGAAAACTTCACCTATGATACGATAACAATGGGTCACGACGAATTCAGACGAGTTGCCTACAAATAAGATCGGATGCCCTCATCCAAAGGAAAATGAAGAGACGGTGCAGCAAAGTGAAGTAAGAACGTTGTTCACTCACTGGATCAAGCTTAATCTGCAGGTGCATCGCTGAGCACTTCTCACAAGCAACATTTCCCACGGATATCTGCTTGATCGCATCCGAAACCAAGAGCATGGTGGGGCACCTAGAAGAGAAGATCGAGTTACAGAGCATCTATTAGGTAGGTGAAAGTGGAAAAAGTGTCCTAGACATAAGGAACTTTCGGAGAACTCAGACGAACATGGGATGTTAGCAGTCGGTCATTAAGGAATGGGAAAACAAGCGATGGCTAACAGGGAAATGTGCTATCCCACAAACGTTCGTTTCGAATTTTCTTCAGAAAGCACCAACTGTCTAACCGTAGAGTGTAAAGTCCGCCTCCAAAACCAATACCACCCGATCCTGATTACAAACTTATTCATTGGTGTCTAAGTCCACCGAGCTGGCACACACAAACTCGCATGCACGCAGGGAGCAGGAGGTCAACCACT
>NW_008758809.1:0-784 GCF_000715545.1 Opisthorchis viverrini | reverse complement strand
CGAAATCAGTGCAATTTGGGTTCAAGTGGATAATAATTTTGACGGAATCTCGCGGACTGCGCCTACGTGATGAGCCCGGATTGGAACGACGAAACCCGTCGTGGGCTGCCAAAGAGGTTTCAGCAGCATTGCTTGTGAGTGGTTTCCTTTATGAAAAGAGATATACTTCGATATCTCGAATATCGTGCCAACTGAATCCTGGGGCGTCCTGTGTGCAGCACATTCAGCTGGAGAACATCATAAACGAGAGATTCAATTGAGTCTCCCGTGAAAACCAAATTGATTTGCAGATGAGTGTATTTCTCGAAATCAGTGCAATTTGGGTTCAAGTGGATGATCAGGTTGACGGAAACTCGGGGACTGCGCCTACATGATGAGCCGGAATTGGAAGGGACAAACAGTTCGTGGGCTGTCAAAGAGTATTCAGCAACCGGGTGTATAGTTTCCCCCTTATGAAGAAATACTTCGATATCACGAATATCGTGCAACTGAATCATGAGGCGGCCTGTGTGCAGCACATTCAGCTGGAGAACATCATAAACGAGAGATTCAATTGAGTCTCCCGTGAAAACCAAATTCATTTGCAGATGAGTGTATTTCTCGAGAACAGTGCAATTTGAGTTCAATTATTTGATGAATTTGATGAAAACCCTGATAATGCGCCTACTTGTTTATCCGGAGTTGGAAGGGCGAAACATATCTTGGGCTTCCAAAGCGTTTCCATCTTCCTGGTGGGTAATATCCCCCTTATGATTATATACTTCTATATCTCGAATATCGTGCC
>NW_008758808.1:0-784 GCF_000715545.1 Opisthorchis viverrini | reverse complement strand
ACAGCGCAGAAATGGAAGAATGCATAAAGCGTCATGAGTTACTGCAGAATTCCTCAGCGGAAATTCGGTCAGTTGTCCCAGAGGCATGAAAATGTCGACGGCTTATCTGATTAGAATGTGGTTTAATAATGACAGGTACGGTGCACTTAACACCAGCCGCATATAGCTGGCTCTTCACATGACATTTTGATCCAAATACACACCCCTCAATTTCATTTCAGGCGGAGGCAGACTGACGCGCTCGTTTTGAAAGAGTAGCTGTGTAGACGATTTTATGCCATGGCAAGGCTTCGCGAAGTATCTCCTTGACACAATTCATATTTGCACGGGATCGATTGGTCGGTCCCCAGGATGTGTTTGTGCAATGTGAGGTATAAGTGTCTCGGCTACTCCTGATGCTCTAAAAAGCTGGATCTGTACTACTCCCAAACCAAATTACAACCGATGATTTTACCGTCCTTTCAACGCCTTCGTGTGGTACACAGCATTGGAATCATCGGGAATGCGCTTGCTATGGCGAGTTTGCAGGTTCGATGGCCAGTAGAATGTTAGTCAGCCTATAGAAGATATCAAGGTAGAGACGTGTAGCTCATATTTGATAGTACTAACAGGTAAACCGGCCCACGTTTACCGTAATTGTCAATATCCTAAGAATGGATTGGACCCGACAAAAGGGGGACTGCTCAGGATGTGCTCCGATTATAGGTACAAAGTTCAAATTAACAGCAAATCACACTGAGAAAATGAAACGCGTGTTTACAATTATTATGCGTTATTGCGCTTC
>NW_008758807.1:0-784 GCF_000715545.1 Opisthorchis viverrini | reverse complement strand
AAACTAAATAACATCCCCTCGCTTGAGTTCCCTCCACCATTGGTATCTTACCAGCGTCGCTGCTGACGTCAAAGAAGTGAACCACGGGCTTTGTACTCCATCGATATCTATCCAAATTCACTCACTTTTTATACCTTGCAGCAGATCTAACCGTACCTGCGTTTTCCTTTCAGCTAATACACCATCTACACTGACGCTCATCGTGAACAAACCGTCTTGTCCATGGGGATATGAAAAGGTTTACGGACCCAGAGAAACATTCTTTCTTCTGGGACCAAGCAGCAGTTTGTGTGTACCATCGACTTCATCTTCTGAACCCAAATTGTCGTTTGTTGCGTCAAGCGAAGGCTATTGTTTGTTGGTCGCACCCGAAGTTGCCCGAGTTGGGGAAACCGAGCTGCCCAAAGATGCGTGGGCACAACCAACCGAAATCAACTGTCCCGAAGGTGAGGGGAACTTTCTTAAAACTGACCATTCCCTGGTGCGTTAGGGTTACTGGGTAGCTGGTTGCCGTGTGAAATCATTCGATTATGAGAACTGCTTGTTTCAGTTCGGCTATAATTACCGATGTTGATACACTTCGTAGCGCACCCGATTTTTTTTCGTATATGAAGATGAGGACATTCACTTGTTAGGCTCAGTGTTTCGGATGTATAGTTATCCGTTTTATCGTTTTATCCGGGAAGGCATTGAAGATAGCATATATGGTATATCTCTGATTACACAAATTCAGAATGAAATCTTAAACAAACTAGTGATTTCAGTGATCATCATCGACAGCATG
>NW_008758806.1:0-784 GCF_000715545.1 Opisthorchis viverrini | reverse complement strand
GCAGACAACTTCCTTACGTGTGAGTCCGAAGCCACCCTACTTAATACCCAACTATTCACCTATTTCCTTTATGAAAGGGGTTCAGACCATCTCTGCGTTTGGCGGAAGTACAGCTAATGGATGAAAAATAATGAATAAAATCAATCCATCCCTCTAACACACTTCGCTATCTGGTTCTTGGTCTGTTCGCCGAGCTTGGTAGTTGAGCTGCTAACGTTTCATCACCAATCGAGTTGACATTGTCAGTGCAGGATTGAGTGGATGAATTACTCCTCTTCTGCTTGTGACTATATAGTTTCTAAACAGTGTCTGGTAGTTTTGATTGGTCTCCTGTGAAGCTGACCTGGTCACAATCTCCTGTGTCTGGTTGGTTCGTTGGGTGTACTCAATTCGGCAGTTCTCTATGTGGTTGTTCCGCTGTGATTCGGTCGTTTCCTTCTTGCTTTGTGATGTGGGTTTTGTACACTTGTTCACACGTGTAATGAGAAATATATGCATACACAGGTTCCTAACCCTCCTCAACCAGCATTCAAGGCCCGTGCCCAGAGGCTTTTCATTCGCTATGCAGCGCTTGGGAACTTGAAGCGGATAGCAGTGCTTCGGGGGTTGACGACTATTTCTCTTACACTTACTTTCTCTCCCGGTACTGTCAAACTCATGTAATAAATGCTAGATCAACCAGTCCATCATCTCGGAAGTTCACTCCCACCAGCCATTACACATCCGATTTCCCTAACCACACCACCCCACTGCATACTTATATCGGCTTTTACCAGATCCCTTG
>NW_008758805.1:0-784 GCF_000715545.1 Opisthorchis viverrini | reverse complement strand
AATGAGCGTGGCACTCCATACAATGACCGGGACGGACACCGCTGATTGCCCAAGGAGTTTCGTGAGAGCTTGGCAAAGGTGTTGCCTCGAGCATCGCCGAACACTTATTTCAGTGAGCCTTTCTAGCCCCTCTGGACATCCAAATGCGCCGTTAATGATGAGAAGGTTCCGCAGTTGAAATGACCACTTGTAGACTGCAAAAGAACTCGACAGTATGCAGGACAGCCAGAGGCGATGCCTTCAGTGCGTAGATGATAAATTCAAAGGTCTGTCTATGACACATACCATACAAATAGAGATGGCTGGATGATCGTCATGCAAATCACTTAAAAGAAGCTTATTCACAACCCACCCAGAGATGGAATGCGTTGCCTCTGAACATTTTGATAGAACACCTGGATATGAACAGAGGAAGGACACTCAGGTTGCAGAACAGCTTCCAGAAGCGCCTGTGTATCAGCAATCACAAAGGACGATACGCAGAAGAATACCAGTGACAAAGACTCAAGTTAATCCGATACAGAAGACTTATACTACTCAACTTCGAAGGAGGAGATATTAGGAGAACCAGCTCCGAACGTAACGGGACTACGTAAGTGCCAAGGGAATAACCGTTTTTTGTTGAGACAGATTTCATTGGTTGTTCTTCACTCGCCCTTGACAGATGGGTTGTAATCTTAGTATCACGTTCGACCGCTTTTAAGCGACAGTGATCAATAGATCAGCCGTTCGTTGACTTATTCTGGTTTGGCCGTGCGCACCAGGCGATCAAGCGGCTATCCAG
>NW_008758804.1:0-784 GCF_000715545.1 Opisthorchis viverrini | reverse complement strand
CCGATGCTTCACCGCCGTACTCCAAAGCGACATGCGTTTATTCGATCTGGCATTAATAGCTTTCCTACGATGGATATCCATTGAGTGGGTTACAAATCAGATAGTGGTGCACCAACCATTCTGAGGCTGCAATATTCCAAAAGCCCAAACCTCAGGGGAGTTTATTTCATCGATTAGATCATCGTTCGGTCACTGTGCTAAGGCTTCCCAGCTGACGTGAGCTTCGTGAGCAATGCAGGGACTGAGCGGACTGTATTCTTGCGTATGTGAATCGGCCATATCCGAATATTTTGGGATGTTAACTCTGGTGACAGACTGAAGCATGCTGAAATGTATACCACAATTATAACCTAGTTTACACCATTCATTAGAACACAGCGGGACGAACGGAATCACAAGAATTCAAATGAGGACACAGTATGTTTTCTTCAACAATTGAATAAAGTGATGTTTCTGTTTTGACGAGATGGAGAATATCGAACAAACATAATTAAATCTGCCCCGGGCCTTAAAACTGGATTCAATCAATGAAATAAAATGGGTATTCAATATAACTCCTTAGGTCTGGGCCGTGGAGAAATTGACGTCAGTGATATATATGGCGGCACACGATCAACCCTCCGGACCAACGTATATTGGGAAAAAGTGAATCTGCCTTGCAATTGGGTCTGTCAATTTCTCTCAATGATGTGTTAACTCCTATTCTTAGTGGGCTTTCTGAATGATTCTGACTAGTAGGCAAAAGCATAGTGACGGGGTAAACAGGCTGACCTTTTTGCGCGCT
>NW_008758803.1:0-784 GCF_000715545.1 Opisthorchis viverrini | reverse complement strand
ACACACACACAGAGACCAACTTAACTGACTATTGGAATTGCTCATGCATTGAATAATGGGTAGAGAATTCGTGCGTGTTATTCTGTGCAATGCGTCTATTGGGTGTCCCGATGGCTTCGCCACGTGACGCACGGTATTGTGTGCAAGCGGGTAGTTTTCTTCGCTCAGGTCAACTTAATTTCACAACGATGGACAATAAATCTTACATTAGAACACCGAACAACTGGTTTCATCACACGCTCAAAGTAAACTAAGGAACTCTTGAAAATAAGAAGGCTAAAAAACACTTTGAGAAACCTAAAGCTTAACTAATTGTACAATGCGAGATATTCTACCTTGGAAGCTTCTTAAAGTATTAGTTCCTGTTTGGTTCCTGATCTCACGTATACAGCTACAACTGGAGTACACAGGGCTGTTTTATCCACTCGCGTCCTTAGTCAGAAGTTTGCTGAGGTTCGATAACAAAAGGTCTTTGAGATCCGTACAGTGGTGCGTTTTTCGCGTACAGACCAAACATCAGGGTGCTGCGCAAGGCAACAGAATGCGTGCTAAATAGATCACTTGTTCGTACACTCAAATGAATCATCCAAAGCTTCGAATGAATCACTCAGTTGTGTTGTTCTCTTAGTAGGAAGAGCAACTCGAATTTAAGGAATATATCCACCTGGGGAAGCCTTTAGTTAATTGCTGAAGAGCTTTCATCACTCTTGTTATACTAACTCAGTTCAGCTAAACTAAGGATTTACATGTGTTTAAAAAAAATCCTTCAGCTGTAGCACCCTTT
>NW_008758802.1:0-784 GCF_000715545.1 Opisthorchis viverrini | reverse complement strand
TATTCTCTTGTTTTAATATTTCATATGCTATACATTTACGCCAATTCGAATACATACGTGTTACTTGTTACGCTGGTCTGAATTCTGAATTTCTAGCTCGTCTGGTTATTCTGATATACGTGCGGAAGCTAATTCTCACAGTCTTACTACCTCTATATACTGTCTATCTAGTATCCGGACGCCTTTATCTGTACTTCTATATAATACTCCATATTTACAAGATATTTGCCCCCAAAATTCCCCGTAGGACTGCTGGCTCTTTTCTGTCAGTACACATCTCACTGCTTTTCATTGTGAGCTCACTTATTTTATACTTTTAACTATTCGATTTGCTGCTGACAAGTGCCGACTGAGTTTCAAATACCCATGAACCAAAGTCTACATTACTTCGCCAAGATCCTACAAAGAATTGGATTGGGGTCATCTCTGGATAGAGTCAAAGAAAGGAAAGTGAAATTATAGTAGCCACATCTGGTCTACAAGGACGCACATCCCGGGATGCTTAGTTGTTTTCAGGGTTTCGTCACGGCATGTTGTCTGTGCTCAAATGAAATAGTATAAGCGGATCGTGAGCGACTTCCCGAAACCCGTTTAAGCTGAAGGGTGGTTTTATGTCCTACGTAGCTAGCCGACCATCTGCCTCTTGCAGCTGCCGGCTATACGTTCAAATAGCATGGACTGACGGCACAAACTTTGAGCGCTCTATTCTAACACGAAGATCTCGTACGGCAGATTTTCAGCCACCTCACTCCTTATTTTCATGTGGCACGTTTATTCTCTCCCC
>NW_008758801.1:0-784 GCF_000715545.1 Opisthorchis viverrini | reverse complement strand
GTGTATCAGCAGGGCAAATACGCCTTGCTTGGTTCGTTGAAGTGTGAATCAGAGTGCGTTTCCGCACAAAAATCAGAAAGTTTGTGTACCGTCCTGTCCACGTGGGCTTTCTGAACCCGTGGAAAGTCCGACTAACTTAAGGTCCAGGAAATGAAAGGCGCTGTCAATTTCAGTATCAAAAGTGAACTGAATGGAGTGATGTGCTCGGTTGTAGTTGGTCAGGAGGGCATCCATTTTGGGACCGTTTGATACTAGCAAAGAAATATCATCTAGGTATCTTCAATAAAAATTCGCACGTCTAATCTCCCCGTTCAATCAACCAAGTTCCAGTTTGACCATAAAAATGTCATTCAACAAGGACCAAGAAAAGAACCCATGGCAACTCCACCGATTTGTCGGTAAAGCGTGGAATTAAATTGGAATTGTACGCTGAAAGTACAGCGGAGTAGTTCCTTTAAGGTGGTGGAGATCGGCAGTGTCGAATCTGTTGAGTCAGTGTAATCACAGATAAAACTTATCGTCACACCTTAAAGAACCGAGCAAGGCGTACTTGCCCTGCTGATACACTGGACTGTCAACTGCAGCACATTGCTAACGTGCCCCGAACCAATGGTTACCCAGAGAGATTTACAAACAAGAATATGTCCGATCGCCCTATCCGAACGCCTATCACGACCGTTGGAAAGAAGCCAATATACTTGAGTTTACCGTATAAAGGAGATTTGTTGGCAGACATAGTCTATCGCCGCTTGTTCCAAACCCTACAACGCACGTTTCCGGCTGG
>NW_008758800.1:0-784 GCF_000715545.1 Opisthorchis viverrini | reverse complement strand
CTGACCGGCGTCTTGCACCTTGCTATCAACCTATACGTATATACGTATATACAAACAGTCCACTTGTACTACCAAATACAAAGCAAAGGAGCAAGGGAGCTCCTACGTGCGACAGTCACACGTGCAACGTCCGATACTAATGGCTGGTTGGCCACAAGGCCAAAATGAGTGAAGTGGTAAGGAAAAACAAACGCCAGTTCATATATACTAACAAAACACAAAAGTAGTGCGGATGTGACAAATGGGGTCGGAATAAACGTGATAAATTTGATTGTCAACGTAATAGATGATACACGAACGTTCAGGGAGTCGCGAGTGGCGAAGAAGACGACTGGTGCCCACGATGTTCCTGGCAATCATGCTTCCATACAGCCAACCAAAGGCAAACCCCAATGGTTGATCAGAAAATCCGGGTAATGGCGGGTGTCACGCATTTACAATTACGTGCATAGTCAGTCAATATCCAAAGAAGTTCAAGAATACGCATTTATGGAACAGGTGTATAATAGTTTTTTTTAAACAAGGTGCATGAAAGCGTTTTAATTTCCTGTTCCATTGTCTGCAAATGTGCGTTTTGTGTATTTTGATAAAGAACTCCGTGGTTAATTAATTACAAATTAGCTATTGCAGATATTCCGTAAACATGTCACCGTACACTGACGAGTAAAACGTTGGGTCCCTCCGAAATCAGTGAGCCAGAAATACATCCGTTCGGTCGGGTTCATGTCGACATTCAAACTAAAGAAATTGTGTCCACTTCATCGCCGGTATGCACATAAGCGCT
>NW_008758799.1:0-784 GCF_000715545.1 Opisthorchis viverrini | reverse complement strand
GATGTCATGCTGTCGATGATGGTGATGAGATTAATGTCCAGGAGTGCATTGCCGGTTGGGAATCTGGCTGAGCAATTTCAGATGGCCAGCTGAATTGGTCCCGGAGATTTAAGCGTCCTTTTTTAGAAATAGTCGAACTGTTTCTGTCGGTGACTGTTTCGCTCACCTGAGGCTTCCTTAGACCTGTTGTGCTTATCAGCTTGAACACATCCTAAGAGTTTATCTTGTCCTCCATTTCTTCAGCCTTATGGACACAGCATGCTTCTCGATCCGCGCATACGCTCTTTTAAAATGAAGTCTGACAGTTCGTCAAGCGGTACTGTACCTGGACCAGTGGGAATATGTATTAGATCTTCGTGCAATTTCAGTGTTGCTCGAGATCCACTGCCTAGAACTGGTTGGTTTAACCATCCCGCAGGTGGGGCGCCCGATATGTTGCAGGGCTGTGGACAGTGCCTTCCAGTAAGATTCGACATCAACAGACTTGTTGTCCGAAAAAAGACTTCAGTAGGAGGATCTGACAGGTCGTCTCCACATATAATTCGGAAAGCTTCTCAATGGCAAGACGAGGCGTGCGCATCTCACGTGTCTCCGAAAAGCGTAACGAGAAGTAGCGACGAAAGAGCGCGTGGTCCTAGTCAACAAGGGTGTCCCAAAATGAGCGACAACCATCAACTGTTCAACGAGACCTATATCTAATTGCGACTGGTTGTGTTGCTGCTTCGTTCAGCTGTAGTAGCCTTTCGGTGCCCAACTGCCTAAGCGTAGACAGGGGAAGTCGAGA
>NW_008758798.1:0-784 GCF_000715545.1 Opisthorchis viverrini | reverse complement strand
GAGTAGTGACTATCCACAAAGTGATTTTTGATGCCAAACACTGAGAGGTTTTGTCACAAGTTATCGTCCGTCTTGAATATTGGCAGAGCTCCCGCTAAGACGAGGTCAGATTTCAATGAACAATCCTGCAGGGTGAGTGAAAAATCGATGCCCAAAGAGGCCTCGAACTGCAAAGTTGGATAACGGATGTTATGCATATGATTGATCAACCCAGTTAGTTTGCTTTGGTGTCGATAGTATGAAAAGATTCGAGAATTTTCAATTCAGATTTCACCTTGTAAGGAAAGACGACCTATGCGGAAAACCCTAAAAGTACTGAACAGATGTGTTCTGCTTATGGGGAAGCATCAGCAGTGTGCGACTCACGAACCCACAACCTCCTAGCGAGTTAGTAAACACCTAACCCTGTGACCAAGGGGGGCTGTTTAGTAGTGGAATTAGCTAAATCTGGCCGAACTCCTATAGACCTTTTCACCTAGGGATCCGAACAGGTGGACAATCATATTGTTCAAGAGTAAACACATTTCGCGCGTTCAGCTGTGATAAGCTGGGTACGTCCAGCGTGCCCTGGAGGAGCAATGAGAACACGCTCGCCTCGTGAGTCAGATATCCGGAATTCAAGCCCCAGTACGGCAAAGGATATGCGCAGCTGATAACCCTTGATAAGAGCAAAACTCGAGTTCACTGCTAGCGAGAATAACTACTCTATGAGAGAAAGAGACCTGTTCAAATTAGAGCGATTTGGATGTAAATTATACAGATCTTGCAACCACTCACATCAACC
>NW_008758797.1:0-785 GCF_000715545.1 Opisthorchis viverrini | reverse complement strand
TTGTTACACCAGTGGAAAAGTAGTCCAAATTTTCATTTCTAAATAGTTCCTCTCCCTTTCCAAACTGACATATTTTGGCTGGTTTTTCAACAGGATCTCCCTTCATATCGTCCAGTACCTACTCCGTTTACACTCAGAATGCCTTTCCAACAGTTCGCCATGTTCAGAATTCGCCCCTAACCTCGTATGCGAGTTTGTCGACGATCACCTCAGGGGAGGTCGAAAACACACAGCGTTAGTGATTACAGAACACTTGCCACTAACTAACTACTCACAAGGTTGCTGAAAAGTCTTCGACAGCACACGACCGGTTTCGCCCTTCTTGGGGCCTATCAGGTAGGCGCAGTCCCCGAGGTTCCGTCAACCTTATGTTCTACCTGCCACTTTACTTTACCTGAAGTCATAAGATAAAATACAAGTGGAATCGCACTCCTTAAATAGTCTCAAGTAATTGGCTGGAATGCAGTTGTCCCTGTTTATCAGCGACACAAGCGATATTTGTGATAATCTAACAGGATAGCCGCGATTCGCTGAGGCGCTGATCTTCAAGAAGTAGAAACTGACAAAAAATTTAATCTGTTGGTGACCACAGATTGAGTATAATAAGTTATCATCTTTCATTCGTATGAACTAGTTTGTCTACTCCTGATCACCTCTTACCTCACGACGTCAAACCACCATTCAACCCTCCAATTCTAGCAACACATCAAAAGTTTTTAGTCTCGTCACGGCCAAGCAGTGAGGACTTTGTGAACACTGAGTAATTGTCAAATATACACTCATTT
>NW_008758796.1:0-785 GCF_000715545.1 Opisthorchis viverrini | reverse complement strand
GGAAGGCCATTCCCAGTACGATATCCACAAGGCAGTTGGGAGTGTTGTTTCGAAAACGGGTGCAACATATCGTAATTTCATCGATGGTTGTCAGTGGAAAACTTGTTTGACAAATTAAGCACCATCAAAAACAGCAACAGAACTGGACTTTTCTCAGAATATTTTGCTGAGGGGCATACATGCAAACTCCTTTTCCAGTTTCTCATATACAGTGATAAAGCAGAAATGGTAGAAATATAAGGAGATAAATAAACTATAACATAGTGCATAATACCTAATGCTAAAAGCTATCTACTCAATTTCAGAAAAGATCCTTACTGGTAGTCAAACTGGATATCAATTATTTTCCCTTAGATTTTGACTGCTTTTCAAAAGACATACAATTAAACCACTAAACCGAATTCGCAAAAAAATCAAATTATTGCAATGGTCGGATTCGTTATGTATCGGCCACCTTAGACGAGTGAATCTCTTCTCCAAATAACGGAGGTTGTTCAACTAAATACAGTAAGATTTCTGACGGCATGTCGCACCGTCTTTTACACTTGTACTGTGTTCCCAGTTTCTTGCGAGAAGGCTAGCCAGTTAGTACCCCTTGCAAACTTTTTGGTGTTTGCAATCACTAATTTATTCCGTTTTTGAAAACTGTGGCTGCAGTTCAACTGGGTAAGTTGTCTGTTGTGTTACGTTGTTCACGTTTTGAAGTTTTTTTCCAGAAAAGTAAAATTTGAATCTTATTTTGAAAAAAATGGAGTATACCTCGGAAGAAAGCGTTTAATTATATC
>NW_008758795.1:0-785 GCF_000715545.1 Opisthorchis viverrini | reverse complement strand
ATTGAAATGGACAGTAGGTTGAATCGTTCTCAGGATAAACTGGCGAGCTTATCCACGATAAACCTAGCGAGGGAGCTTTCGATCCTATGCAGAGCACGGCCTAAAGTTAACACCGGAGCGAACAAAAACGCTGTAAAAGCCGACATGTGACAAAAACGCATCCTTTATTTCAGGCAAGCCTGAGCCTATAACCCCATGTGGAAGCTCTCCATTCGGGTAATTTCTCGTTCACCATGCCATTTATCAGTTCATACTGACACTGACAGTCGTATTCTGTGGAACATGGTGGCAAGACCAGTCACAAGGAATTGTTAAATTGACGGAACATTATTAACAAAGTTACAGAAAGCTTTCCGACAGCTCATGCCCGGCTTCGCTCTTCTCGGGGGTCCTCAAGTAGCCGCCGTTCCCAAGCTCCCATCAGCCTTGTTTCACTTGAACCCAGATTGGATAAATTTCACTCAATGCACTCATTAACACATTTTAAATGTTTTAAGGGGTGGTAAGTTCTACACGTGTCTGAGCCTGAGAAAGCGTGTGGGTCCTATACTAGGTGTGTACAAACCTGCGACGAATATGGTGTAAAAAAGAATAGAACTTCTTTTACACGCATACAAAGTGAAACCCGCAATTTTTGAAACATACTGACCCACACCGTGTAGAGTTTCACTGATGACCCCGAACAGGGAGATGGCGGATGCGGAACATGCAAACAAACACCAACGGTCGATCAGCAAATCTGGTGAAGCTACCATGTCGCTTTCATCGCATTCATATAAGTTTAC
>NW_008758794.1:0-785 GCF_000715545.1 Opisthorchis viverrini | reverse complement strand
TGCGGTTGATTCCAATTACATCATTTCTCGTATTTTCAGCACAGACGAGCTTCAGTTCCTGGTCGAAATATTCATTAAAAATCACCAAATCTAGTCCTGTTGCCATTAAACGAATAGTCGGAGCTTAATTTGTGATACACATACCGGCTGTGTATTAAAATCTCGTTTAGAGAGTCCGGAAGTTTATGCTCCGGTTTGTCGGACTGTAGGAAAGATTGATTAACTCAAACAACTCTTGTTTGTGTTCTAATCTGACTGTTTTTGACAACCCGGACGCGGGACTTTCTAAGTTCCTTTAAGAAAACAACCAGGCACGCAAGATCAAAGTACATCCAAACGCATTTCTTCGAGGCTGTTGCCATAAGATGCGTCTAATCTGTGGGAAGTACTCAAGCCCAACAAGGCTTTACATGTCAGCACACCATCACTCTATAAGTAGCTCAGAGAAAGAACGATTCCACAAGTTGAGTGAAATTTCCTTCTTAGTAGTTGTCACTTGAAGAGTCAGTCAATATGTGACCACGTGATGTGATTTCCTTGACTGAAGGATGATTGGCGCTATATTCTGTCTATGTGAAAACTATTCACTCCTCTGATCGACCGCTCATGGTCAAACGGTTAGGTATTCAAACGCCGACCTGACGGTCGAGGGTTCGAAACTCTCCAAGTTTCGTGGGATGCGCACTACTGATGAGCCCCAGTAAGGATGAAACAGCTGTACACAACATCTTTGCTTTTATACCATATATGGTGTTGGGACGCGCCCAGACATGAATAAAGCACAT
>NW_008758793.1:0-785 GCF_000715545.1 Opisthorchis viverrini | reverse complement strand
ACCAATTATTCACCACGTCATCATGTGACAAAATCTGGAAAGCCGCAAAAGCTAAAAATTTCGACCCAAAGTATAAAAAAAATCAGCCGTTAGTTTCGTGTTAGTACATATAATCAATATAAGACAGACGAAACTCTCAAAAATTCAACAATTTACAGGATGCAGTTGGCATAATTACATTAAGGAATTCAGATAATTGAACGTCTCGAAATTAAGCATGTTTAAATTAGCGTAAGCAGTACATCTGACTTCGTGAATTGAGCTCTTTTCAAGACATATCCAGAAGTCGCCTCCCCAACATCTGGCGTTGTTTGGAGGTTGCTCTTCTATTGCATCTCATTGGTCGGTTTGATTGTTGTGGCACAGTACTGGTGTAAATGCGGGTACTACTGTTTAAATATGCAAGTAGTCTGTCGCTCCGCTCGGGTCTAATGGAAAGTGAGGTTCATTTTGGAAACTGTGGAACTGCTTTTCATTGTTCGTTTTAAATTGCGTGATAGTCAATGAATACCCATGGAAGTTCGTCTGGGCCCTGTATAAGTGGAGGCCATACATGCTGGGTCAAAGATTTCATGTCGGTCAAAAAACCCCCGACGAGATCGGGACGTCCAGAGATCTTTGCGGAAAGCTCGTGTGCTGGGCACTTCGGTTACAGTAGTACGACTTGACGATAAGGCACGCGCCATGGAAAGAGATCCACCCGGCTGAATGGCTGTCAAGACAGAAGACTAGAGATGAGGCCCCCATAATCATGCTTGATGCCAATAGCCTCGTCGTCGAACTGG
>NW_008758792.1:0-785 GCF_000715545.1 Opisthorchis viverrini | reverse complement strand
CACTAGCATACCTCTGCTTCGTTCATCAGCGACCGTTGAAGCTGGTGCTAATTGATGATAAACAAACAGGGTTGATCATCATCGAATCACAACCAACGTCTGGATTTCACGCTGAATTCATTATAGGTAACCACAGTGTCTTGGTGACTCCGTAACAAAGTGTGAACAAACAGACATGCGGACTCTGTGTTGGTCAGCATGAGAAGTGAAGCGATGACACTCACGCGCACCTTTCAAACAAATCTCCTATTTCTGTGATGAGTTGATTCAAACGGAGACGAACGTGTATCATTGTCTAACCAATGTTCATGCATGCACATTATAAGAGTTACGTGTTTGAGTATTGATCACCAGAGGAGATGGTGCCCTTCAACACTATTTCCATTGAAGTTGCAAGTTCCAAGGAAGTTGTGGCCATTGGGTGATCTAGACCAGGGAAGCACTGTTAAACAATCCTTCAGTCGGTAGTTTGGAGCTCGTACAGGCCGGAGACACCTGAAACAACTCGCATATGATAGTTTTATTGATATGGGATGCAAAAGAGGACCAATATGGACGAAACTGTCACCATCATTATTAGTAGTATCAGCAAGTACACTGATAGTAGCTAAATAAGCTGTGAAAATGTGATTGTCTATTAACCCGTAAATGCACACAAATGCTGTGTGAGCATTTGTTATGCGTGCACTTTCCAGTAAAATGGTCTTGAAGAATAATCGGCGTACTGGACCAACACTGATAATACTAATCACAGGCGTGGAGATTTCGTTCTGTAAGTGAAGCCA
>NW_008758791.1:0-785 GCF_000715545.1 Opisthorchis viverrini | reverse complement strand
TTCTTCTGCACGCGGGTGGTCGCCAGGACTTGTTAACAGGCAAAGCTCACAGACTAGGTCTATTTTCCTCTGAATTCACTCTCTCTGTGTGTCCGCTTGGTTTGTTTATCCTATTTCTTCTCACGACCGTGCTGCTTATTGCTTATGGGTGACGGACAGACCTACACATAAGAGCTCTGCATGATGGACATGTGTTTTCTGTGTTTGGCAACATCTAACCATACCGTCATCGGACTCCTACTGTTGTCGCTCCCCAACTCCAGCCTATCTTTACTCACAATCATCTTTGCCATTGTTCATGCATGCTTCCCGTTCCCTGACTGTTGCCAGGGGAAACAACTTGTTTTCATCTGTTACGCTTAGCATGACGGTCGAGCAATGTTCAGTGACACCCACACACCTAGGAGAAACCTGACATCCGATTCACCGTATTGATCAATGTTTGAGCTATGTGGTTTTGACCGTTGTTTGTTCTGTCCAACGGTACAATTTGACGCCCGACCTGTGCTAACTTTCCAAATGACGTGTAGAGACTAGGGTAGAATTTTCCGATAGACCCATCCCAAATGCTTCAGTGTACCAGTTTTCGGTAACTGTGTCAACCCTGTTTATCGTACACGCCTACTTCCGCCCCATTTATCTACTAGAGAATCACCAAGCACTTGTTTGCCTCAAACCACTATCCCACTTCCTTCTCGTTTCTTACATCTGGAACTTAGTGGATTGCCACATTACTTGGTGTTTGTATGTCGTTAGATTAAGGTATCCCAGTTCAGAGGTGACAT
>NW_008758790.1:0-785 GCF_000715545.1 Opisthorchis viverrini | reverse complement strand
CAAACCTTTGCGGTAGAAAGCTTCCCAATCTGAAATGAATCAAAGGCAAATTATCGGTACAGTATGCAATTACTGGATGGAGCAATTGATAAATAATGGGACTTGTCGCACACATGGCACCAATTGCTCATATACATGTCGAAAAATCGAAAATCAAATTTGAGGTCTTTCACGAAATAAATTAACAGGGTCGTTTCCGGCATGCATCAAACTTATAGTGCGACCAATCCGCTGTATTTCTGGGTTTCTAGCCCAGATTCTAGCCAAGATTATGATGACAGAAAAATACGCACGTTGTTTCCACAAGTTTGCACGCTGCAGTGATCAACGATTTTTCGCATACGTATCACCGACCATTATCGACAAAATTCTTTTAAATTTTCCAACGAGTAATGAGGATTATGAGTTTGTGACAGATTTTTGAAACTAAAAATTTGATCGTTTGATACTCTCGTTTTCTGAGTAATTCGTTAATAGATAACGCATGCAATCAGGTTTGTAATATGAAGGGGACCGTGCTAAACACAAGAGGGAGTGCTGAGTGTTGACGGCAAAAATGAACAAGATTTTAACCTGACCCGCGTCAACGTTGGACGAAAGTTTTTGTATAGGGCATCATATATTGGTCAATCATTTCATCTGTATAGCTTGTGCGTGATTAAAACGACAGCAAAATCAGCTTTTTAGAAGTTAGATTCTTGGATACATAGTTAAACGGACGAAAAATGAGACTGACAAAAGACCTCAGAGTTTGGCAGTTGAATTTATGGCGGAATACGTTTTCC
>NW_008758789.1:0-785 GCF_000715545.1 Opisthorchis viverrini | reverse complement strand
GACGTTCTACATCCAACCTCCAACGTGTCCTTGCGTTCGAAGTAGCCTTAAAGCCAGATCTGATTGATATTGTTAAGCAACTGAGACCTACCAAACACAAAGGTCGGAGTTGCCGTGCTTCAACTAGTAATTACTTGGGCATAACAGGAGTCAAGGTGCGTACTCTATTAGCAACGGCGAACTAGAAATGAAACCGTCTAAAGTTAACTGATAGGTAGGTATTCTAACGTAACCTGTGAGTGGTTTTTGGCACACAGCTGAAGAAATCAATACCCGTTATCCGCTCGCTGAGTACCGACTTGAAACCTTCCATTTAGGTGTGCTTCTTTCGGGCTTAGTCATCTAATTGTTGCAAGGTTCCAACAAGAAACACCTGCTGGAGGATTTGACGGAGTGAACGGACATTGAAGGCTGTAACATGGATCGGATTTTACTAATTCATTAGGGTATTACCTTGAATTATTGCCTAAGGCTGTATTTTATGCATGGAATACATGTGTGAGCACTTAAAAATGTACTGGCCGCAGTGCAGCAGTTGATGGTTGGAGACTGGGATGTGTGTGAGAGTAAATGGATAAACAGCTGCAAGAGTGGATGGTACCTCCCGCCAGCTTGGGTTTAGTTGCGTACCTCACCCTGAGCCATTGGCATATTGTTCTGACCCACAAGGCAATGGAAGAATCCTGGGGGGTTGTTTCGGTTTCATTATCTCATCATGTAATCCAGCTATTTGAACAGTGATCTCGTGGCCATTTCGAAGTTTCTTGAGGGACCATTCCCAGATC
>NW_008758788.1:0-785 GCF_000715545.1 Opisthorchis viverrini | reverse complement strand
ATTCAGCCGAGCCTTCAGTTCATGAGATTTCACTCGCAAATGAAAGTTCGTCTTCATGCTGCAAGCGTGGATATGTGGCTCTGTAGGCTACAAGGAGTGCCCAGTGGATATCATCTTATTAACGAGAATATGGCGATTATGAAGTGACTATTGAATGTGGCTTTTCAATAGTGAGAAATAAGGGAAATACGTGGTTTTAGTTTAATGCAAGGTCTTGTGACCTCACCGAAGCAGTGTATGTGTGAGGAATGCGGTCGTCTACATCCATGCTCGTTCATTACGGTGACACGCCAGAGACAACGGTATTGCGCGTTGTTAGGGCACAAACAATTCATGGTGTTCTTTCTTAGGCGAACTGACGTATATCGGATATGGTGATAATAGCTACGGCAAAATGATTGTTACACACCGCCAAGTAGGCCCTTCCGACAGAGCCATCGTCGCGGTTGACTGAATCCTAAATGCGATCTTGTTACATGTAGAATTGTATGCTAACGATAGAAGAACAGTGGCGGTAATGAGGTCTATTATGGAGACTCGTTTCATAACCAATTCGTCATTCAAACAACCTCAACATTGTCGGTCCTATTTCGCAACATTTTCTGAGTGAACACATATCGGATAAGTCACTGTGCGTAGACTACTACATTAGTTTGAGATATTACTTGCAGTCCGACGTCGCGACGACAAAAATGTTGGTTTTTGAGGAATCCCACTTTTCATGTTAAAACTGACATTGAACTGGCTTCCTACGTGTGCATCAGGGAACGGTATACTGCGGTGAG
>NW_008758787.1:0-785 GCF_000715545.1 Opisthorchis viverrini | reverse complement strand
AAAAAAAACGAATTTCCAAGTTATTTCATAAGTTAGATAGATTTGGTTTACGTCACTTCTGATCGATGTTTGCTTGTATTTCGATTTGCAAAGAAAACCCAACACATAACCTATCCTCGAATCGACATCATGGTCTAACACGGATACCAACTAGTCGCGGAAAAAATCACGCCATCTGCCGTCAGTTTAATAGACGGATAAAACTTCATGTACCAGACTTTGCAGAGCAACTGTTATCCATCTCCAAAAGCAGGCATGCTATGTACCGTACACTTCGACAGGATGGTAACCAGAGATGTGCGGAAGATCCACTTGGAAGGTCATTTACTTCTATCCCGTCCCCGCCAACATTCAGTAACCCGCAAATGCAGTCGACAAATTTCAACCTTTAAATGGCCTCCAAAAAAGTAGGTTTGGGAAGTGAAGATGGCGTGTGTAGATATACCTAGTCTTGTGGAAATCTGGCAAAGAATCCGCGATGTGGACTTTCCTAGAGAATCGAATGACGGCGCTGCACAGGAAAGCGAAGGAAATCAAACCTGCTCACAAACGGTGTTTTAGATCTTCGCGGCCATGACAGGAAAACAGCATCCTGTTTCGAATGACAATTAAAACCGTGGATTGAGCAACCCGTAAAGCTAAGGAACTACGATACCTATGAGTACCGCAAAAACCGAAGGCGACGCACTGTTAACTAGAGATTGCAGGCGGTTAACAAACCACAATCTCATGAGTTCGTTAACATTACATTACGTACGTCCGATTTCAGTAACAACCCTAAACAC
>NW_008758786.1:0-785 GCF_000715545.1 Opisthorchis viverrini | reverse complement strand
CACATACGCAAAAAATGAAATATTTTGGCTTAACAAGTTTTATTCCATCAGCAAAGCTTTGCAGCTAAGAGCATTATGTGGCCAATGGGCTCCATCTCTCTTCTTGTGTTTTCTAGTCACTCATGTTGGGTCTTCAGATGGACGATCAAGCGAAGCATTGCAGGCATATCGTTGTTGAAGGAAGTTTTGTGTTGGCAATTTTCCTTAATCGTGGACTACGAAGTGTTTCAGTTTGTCTCGATTAGCATGAAAGGTTTCCAGAAGCTGCTCCGATTGTAAGAAAAAATTGGATGATTGTTGTAGCACTCAATTTGATCTATATGCTCCGCCTTCGGTTAGTAGTTGTCCAATGGGCAAATTAGCAAAAAGGATGAACACGGATAACAGTTTACCATCGTTTTATCTTTTCGTCGTAAACTGGATATTGTCACCGCTGTTGATTATCCCTTGGTCTTGTTGAGGTTGACGAAAGCTTTGTCCACCTAACCGACCCATTATTTTGGATTTAGATCGGCCAGAAAAATTCTATTCACCTTTTCTATTGTGATTTCTCTAATAAATTACAAAATATGAGAACGCATTCTTAATCCTCGTAGTTGTGCACTATATCCTCCGCTGAATACAGTGAACTATAAGCTACGCCATTTGCAGAGGTTCCCTTTTTCGGAAATCGGCGAATGTTTTGGCGGGGTCAAGGTCATCCAAAGTGAACAGTGAATGTACATCAGATGAAATGTTTATATGTCGATGTCCCTCGGAATTCCCCGTGACACTTGAGATCCACT
>NW_008758785.1:0-785 GCF_000715545.1 Opisthorchis viverrini | reverse complement strand
TGCCTTTTCGAAAGAGAACAATACGGAAAATGGAACCCAAAATTTGCCGCTACGTGGTTTCTATTCCAACTGACGACCGGATTTTGCGGCCAAGCAAATCTCGGAAATTTAGAGAAAATTGCTTTTCAACTCTTACGCACGAATTCACACCACGTAAACGCAAAGTTGAAGAAAAATGACTTCCAATTAAATAAGTCTTTGTTGCCTAGAGTGCATTCGCCACCGTCAAAATAGCTAAAATTACCCATCCACATCCCACGGGTAGCGTAATCACGAATGCCCGAATTATTTCTACATGCAAAGACGCTTCCAGGCACATGGTCCTCAGCTTGGATTAAGCTGTCCATAAATACGGGTATGTCGGTCGCATAGGAACTGTTTGTGACTAATCCGTGTTGTACTTAGGATGTCAAGTTGTTCGTACCGAGGTGATGTGAAATGGCCCGCTTCAGAATGCGTTCATCGTTTTGAAAAGTATGCTATTGAGTCGAACAGGCTCCTAGCTGGTGAGCGATAGTCACTCACCAGTTCTGTAGATTGGTATGACAACCCCTTCCTTCCAAGCCGAAGGGAGATTGCCTTCACTGAGCGACTGATGAAACATCAAGTAGAACTGGTTCGCCAGTGTGAGCGCCGCCTCCTCAAGGATCGTTTGATTGACAAATTTTTTACAATTTTTTCTTCCCAGGAAGGGTCCGGTGTCTTGGCTGTCTTCCTTTGGTCCTTTAGCGGATTTCAAATTGACTACGCATTTATATTTCACGAAGTGCTAGGTCATCTTCTGT
>NW_008758784.1:0-785 GCF_000715545.1 Opisthorchis viverrini | reverse complement strand
GATCTGGCATTTGTACGAGCTCATTAAAAAACAGTTTTTCCTGATCATACTGGATTTTGTACACGAGACGTCCTGTAACAGAGGAAACCGTTTACCGCTACACCACCAGCGGAAGCTGATCAAACGTGGTTTACATGTGTGTTCGTTTCACTTCCACCATAAAAGTACCGGATGTTTTGTAAAGAAGGTGCTGGTTACCGAGATTAATAAATGTCGGTAAAACTAGCCTATAATTTATATACTGATATCTTATATGTGCGCATAGCTGGATGTCCGATCGGTCACGTTAATCCATAGAGGAAGTTCATTAAGAGGCGGAAAGCACGCAGAAATGTTCGATTTCGACGGAAAGATGAAATAATGAAACCTATTCACACTCGTTCACTTCAGAATTGAAACCCTGAAGATGTGAGTACCTTCTGCAAGTTTAACCGAAACCACTCACCATATCGAAATGGCTGTAATAGAGGGGTGCGTGGTGGAATTGTTTCCCCAGCTGATCTGTAGAAATATGCCACAGTCTTAGACTGATCGGTGAGCAAAACGATGTGGTGCCACTGCTTCAGACAAACATTCGCACTGCATCAATCACACTTCTGTCATGATCAAGGACAGACGCGCAGTCCCATCATTCGTCAATGGACGCAATACCTGTATGCATCAGCCGTTGACTAGTACAGCTGAATACAAAAATATACTCTTGAAAAGGGCTAATCAATGATCACCCCAATATTTAACACCCTCTTTCGAAGCAACGCTACCGAGGCATAAAGACCACATCAATT
>NW_008758783.1:396-785 GCF_000715545.1 Opisthorchis viverrini | reverse complement strand
TGTATTCAGTAACTTTTGAGCAAAACTCAGAAGGTACTACGTCTGCAAACGCTTCGCGCACCCACGCACCCAGGCCTTTTTCAGGCTTGGCTACCTTTTAACCGCGGTCCGTATTGTTGCCAGAACCATTAGTCCTCCCCTAAACAGTGCCAAATCATTGGCTTATGATGCACATGCTTGCTGGCTTTGTCCCAAATGTGGCACAGCAATGCTCGGAACAAATAAGCCTCCAATTCGGAGAAACCTTCTGAGACTGCATCATTCGGTAAACAGAACGCCCTGCAAAATCTTCGAAGACAAAACAATACGCTTGGTAGGCGGCTTATAATCGCGGGACACCCTTGTCTGTGGTTGCGTGAATTCCGTCCGGGATACCTCTCCATAGCATC
>NW_008758783.1:0-183 GCF_000715545.1 Opisthorchis viverrini | reverse complement strand
CACGACGACTGCCTTTTGGCCAAATTTCTAATGGACACGTTTGACATCCAAATCTTTTTTGGTGTCTATCTTCATGATGCTTTGTGGTTGTTTCTCAACCTGCATTACAGTGGCATTCGCTGAGTCCCTTCCAAATGGCATGTGGACTCACTTTTCGTTATTCAGAGGAAGGTACCAGTCCAA
>NW_008758782.1:0-785 GCF_000715545.1 Opisthorchis viverrini | reverse complement strand
ACACGCAACTTACAGTCCGAGAAACTCGAGTTTGTTCTACGTATCCTGGAAGTTGTGTGAGTCCCGACTATAGTGTGACAAATAGAGCCAAAGCACGAATCTCAAAGCCTCGAGTCACGTTCGTTAAAATTGTACAGTGGCTATTATGCATGAATCACGTCTGTTCGTTTGAGCTCCCTATGACAACAAGACGGCGTATCCTTGAATCTAAAGGGTAGTGCTGACTGTAAGACGTGGCCTCTTCGGCCAGTCAAACTGGGACGTCAAGGGGTCTTGGTAAATTGTTGTGGCAGAACCATAACTCGTGTAAGATGGTGGCGGCGTAGCTGTGACGAGACGTTTGGAGGGTGCTTGCTCGGTCTCACGATGGGGACTCCAATCAACGAGAGTTTTCGGCAAATAAGAGTTCATTCTAAATATAAAGGTGACGCTGTGGTATTCCAAACCGACAAAACGTGATCATAAACTCATGTTGGGAAACTAAACATGAGAATCTATGAATACCCTCTGGGAAGCCTATACTGTCAGCTGTGTGTCACATGCAGAGTAAATCTCATCAGCGAAGTGAGATACGGCCGTTAAAAAACCACAGATGTGAGGTTCCGGCGTTCCAGTCAGACTACTGGCGTTTTCACACTCAGGGATGTAGAGAAGTTGTATGCAGTCTAGGAAAGACGGGTCAGGAAAAGTCATCCCTGAAACCCGCGAACCTTGGTCATTCCATGGTTGAGTGTAACCACCTGTGGAGAATCTAATGCGGTCTAAAAAGTAATCATTCATACCTG
>NW_008758781.1:0-785 GCF_000715545.1 Opisthorchis viverrini | reverse complement strand
AATGTGAGTGAGACTCCACCCAAAAATTACAGTATTGGGATTCTGCGCTGCCCGTATAACCTCCTGGCGCAGTTCCCTCAGCAGTAGGAACTAAAGCATGTCCCTTCAAAGAGCGCTGGGTTTTATGCTGAATGCAGCTCAGTGGACCTGGCAATCGCTGCACAATGGCTTTGGTAAAATCTCACGAATGTGACTAGTTGCTCCATGCCATCTTCGAAGATTTATAGCGATCCATCGATTCAGTCGATGGTGGAGAACCGTGGACAGTAATTATGAAATAATTAGATCCCAAAACTTCACAAAACGTGTCCAAACTCTAAATCTCGCATTGGCAGATGAATCTACCGAATCCCAAACTTCGAAATTCTTACAAAATGAAACGAGAGTACGCCCACAGGCCCGCTTCTTCACTCTGTTGCCAAATATAATCTTGGATGTTATGAGTGAAGATACTGGCTTTCTGTTGGGGCGTCGTTTTGACTTCTTTCTAGTATTAGAAATTTTGATGCATGGATTTGGGACTTCAAACTTAATCTCGTGTTTACATGTTTACAGAAGAATTTACACTGTTTGCGCGAGTGCGTTATTAACTGCGGTGTCTAGTTATGGCGTTTGTCGTATGCTACTGTGCAGGTTGTTCTATGGACTCACTCAAACAAGTCATTCATTTTCCACCCAGCAGATTCAGGCGAGGCGCAAATTATTTCCCCGCGGCTCAGGAATGAAAATTGGCTCGTGTAATGTCGCGCGAGAATTTGGCACATTGGACTCACATTGGCTGTTGA
>NW_008758780.1:0-785 GCF_000715545.1 Opisthorchis viverrini | reverse complement strand
TAGAGTAAAAACAGGATGATTCGCCATTCCTATTCATCACTCATCACCTACTTTCGACAGGAGTATGTAATAATGGACTGATGGGGCTACCGCCCGAACTTCACTCATCCTGCAGGACACTGTCATCTTGAGTCAACCTCTGTCACTCTATATGGTGCATAGCGACCTGATTTCCCAGGAGGCGGTAGAAATTTGTTGTTCCGTCAATGAAAATCTCGGTTTGACAAACCTAGTGAGCTGTATCAGAATTTACTATGTATTGTTTGCCTATCTACATATGATATATTTGATACTCAGACGTCGTCCAGTGTGTTTGCGCCAGTATCTGTGTGGTCGATTTTGTTAGAGGTCGACGACTGTCTTAATTGAAGCGCTAACTATGACAAAGAATCACGTACAAGGAATACGGACCAAAACCAACAGTTATCAGACCACTATTTCAGAATGACGGCCAAGTAGACCAGGAGACAACATGTGCATGAAAACTAGAGAGCTGCCAACTTCGGGGACGTAAACTTACAGCAAACCTCAAAGCGTAATGTACCAGTGGGCCGAAACGGAAAGCCATGAACGAGGACAATCGGCAAGCAGGAAATGAAGATATGCACAGAAACATCCACTACACTTTCCTACCCGAGGGGAGAGAAAAGTCCTCAGCAAACGAATGACCATGGATTACTTAGCAGTCTGAATACAGACGACGCAGGCAAGGGCCAAAGGGCACGTTAATGAATGCTAGTCTAATATTTTGATTTCTTGGTTGTTGGTCAGGTGGCTGTTGATCT
>NW_008758779.1:0-785 GCF_000715545.1 Opisthorchis viverrini | reverse complement strand
ATTTTTACGATACATTCTGCGATGCATCTGCAATGGTTGTCAGCACTTCTAGTGTTCCTTCTACGTGAGAAATTGATGTTAGATACCTAAGACACTCTGGATTTGCTGCTCCCTGACGGTGTGATTTCAAGCAGAGCCATCTCCATGTCTTTCCCATGTTGAGCATCATCAACTACATTTCGGTGTTTTTTTCTCAATCGATGACGAGATACTTGCAAGCAAATTGCCAAGTTCAATGAATAGATCACTGGCCACGGGATCCATAGCCGTTTACCACAGCCAACTTGGATGCATTCATTCTCGTCTGAAACTTTCAATGTTATCTTAAATGAAATGCCTCCAGTTCTAGTGAATCGGCCCGGCAATCAAATGGTCTATAATAATACGTCCTCTTTCTCTTCAACTTTTAGTGTATTCGACAGTTTCTACCGAGCACTGAGTTGATTCAGAATATGCCTTAATAATTTCATTTTGGTCTACTGTTCATCGATTTATGTAACGACCCACCAGACTCAGTGAACTCGTGAAGACAAGGTCTTTCGTCGACAGGTTCTAGCTCCATCCAGTACGTCACACAAAAGATCGGCTGAGTTGATAGTGAATGTTTTGGAGCCGGTTGTTCGGATACAGCTTCCTAGTGAAAGTCCGGGGCCTTTGAATCTACCACATAAATAAGTTTTCTACAAATATTCAGTCACTGCTCCTCAGCTATCCCCCAAACGAAACAGCATTCACTTTGAATGGACGTAACACACCATTCACAAGGTTGCTGAAAACTCGTCAAC
>NW_008758778.1:0-785 GCF_000715545.1 Opisthorchis viverrini | reverse complement strand
GGTCGTTAGTCTGCACAACAGCGTTGATGGTTGCGGTCTACGGGAGTTTGTCACTTAACTTGTGTCAAATCGACGGCTTGTGTTTCCAGAACGAGGGTTAAACGCGCTCGGCGTGGTCACGGTGGCCAAACAATCTTTTATCGTGGAAATTGTGGCCAACTGGTGCGTTTGGTGCATATTTTGTAGTCCTGCTAGATCACGCATGATGCTGGATGTGCTCGTCATAATCGGGTTGCAAGGGAACTTGCAAAACGTCTCCGTCGACTGGGATACACCAACTTCGAGGAGTTGATAGCACCTTCGTCGACGTCTTTCATCAAGACTGATCTAATCGCTGTTCGAGAGCGCCAAACAATTATGAGAGACGTAAACATAATCTCGGACTGGCGCGGAGAATGAATGGCGCGTGTGGAATCAAGAGAGGCAGTATGTTGATTAATATTTCCTCGCCGTAATCTCAACCATAAGTGCAATCGACTGTGATGTCGACTTTTTGGTTCGTCATCTGATGATCATTTTTTGTCTAGGGATCAGCTTTCCTCCCTCCGCCAAGGTTCTTATTGGACCAGGATTTCCTAAGGTCATAGTCAGTGACTTGTGTTTGCTTGTATTGAGGGGCTCTGTGCGTACTTGTGACACTTTTATGCATCTTAACTGTACACTCTTGCCACTGACTATCACACCAGACGCTGTATGACGAACATTTTAACCACTGTGCGAGTCTTGACTGTGCTAGCTACTACCGCGCCTTGAAGGGCACTCAGTATTGTTTGTTCTTTCTTCGG
>NW_008758777.1:0-785 GCF_000715545.1 Opisthorchis viverrini | reverse complement strand
CACAGCGCATAGGCGCACAGCCAAGGCAGCCGTTGTTCTTGTACAAACCATGGGGATATTTAAGAAAATTCCAAAACTGATGAATTGAGAATAGGTGTGTCTGCCAGGTTGCCATTAGCTGTTACCGTAAACATTGTGTTTAATCAAAAAGCCGGTATTTTGAAACGTTTTTCTATTGACCGTTTAATCTCCAATTACACCGCACATTTTCGAGAAGTGAAATTCGCATCGTTGCGCATACTTCTAGCCGAATTGTATCTGATTTCGGTAGGCTGTAATGCGAGACGAATTAAATATCAGTCACGTTTCCATTTCAAGCGTTGGAATGATTCGGACATTGAATCACAGACAAACATACCGTCACCGAAGCATTGGTTACAGAAATCGATTTTACAAAGGAAGTGGTGTTTACACTTCTTCTTTTTTCTCTTCTTATATAGACAGTTTCGTTTCACCACGCGCCCATTATCTATAAGCTTCAAATGGAATAATACGGAGAGATGTATTACAGAATTAGGAATTTTAGTTCGGGCAACCATAGCTAGATACCTACCTCGCAGTATCTGCAGTCAGTTTCCAGCGTGGTCCAACCTTCGCCCTCCACGTCCTGAAGACAAGCGATTGCTGTTTAAGAAAGATATGAGAAAGTCTTCTTATGAAATGCGTTTGTTACCTTCAGATGTGGGGGCGGAAAGCAGCAAAGACAAAAGCAGTAACATCTTCCAGACAGGCGAATGACATACTAACACATTTCTCATGTGTATTTATACGACCCATTATTGACA
>NW_008758776.1:0-785 GCF_000715545.1 Opisthorchis viverrini | reverse complement strand
CAAATGCGTGCAGCAAGAATCGTGTTCGGTTGCAACGTTATGCTTTACTACTTTCACGTCCGGAAGGCCGTCAGGAAGCACGTGTGTGTCATTCAATTTCCATGTATTTTTGGTCATAGACACATTCTGCGAATGGCCGGCACATATTTCACCGCATGACCCGCCTGGACAACACTGTACAGTAGGCTTTTCCATCGTATTACAAGCACACAGATTTCTGCATGACCTGCAGCTTCTGCGCTGCGCCGATCCTCAATTTGTTTCCTTTCTTACGGCCGCTGGTTGTACATCACCCAAAATTGTGCCACACACGCACAGTCCGGAATGGTTCATTGCGGTTATTTGACCAACAACCGATTGGAGAATGCGAACGGCCGCCTTAGAGACCGGTTGCACCACTCTAACACGTTGGAGCATGCAATTCAAAAGGTGTCCTGGCACGCCGAGTAGCTCATGCAGGAGTTCGAGATGTACACATCGTACTCAACGTGGTCTGTCACATGACGACATATGCATGCTCTCCCGTTTTGAGGCACTTGGGTTCACGGCCGACGCGGCTGCCGTATAAAAGTGTTGGAACAAACAAGGTGAGGTTGAGCTACGTAAACTAACTTATAGTTTGTGGTGCAAGCACACAGGTCCTCCCAAGCTGTCGACACCTGTGCTAGAGAATACACATGCCCTTTCTACCGGGCGATTTGGCTCCCATGCACGCACATGTTCTCTGTATATCGGGATCAGTCCGCTCCGAGCAGAAAGAACTATTCATCATTGACTTTTTCTTT
>NW_008758775.1:0-785 GCF_000715545.1 Opisthorchis viverrini | reverse complement strand
CTGTCACCTTCCCTGCATGAGTGTCAAGCCTGGAAGGAATAACTATCACGCGTGCTGGAAGCCGACAACATCGATTGTGAAGCTGCCCCCTTTTTGTTTCCGGGTTTCGGTGCATGCGAAATCCTCTGGTGCCATTCGTTACAGCCTCAATGCCCGTAGAAAACAACCCACTTGCAATCTCTGGCCATATCTAGTCTCCCAAGCAAAGGAAGCGTGCATTCTGCTCTCACATGCACTTCTATCTATCAGGAACTTTCATTAAGAAGAAGCCCTTGCGGCATGAAAACGAATGAGGCTCTGAAAATGTTGTGCCGGATCTTAGACTACTGTCTATGTCAGCCCACAGAGTGGAGCCATCCCGTCTAGGTAGAATTTAACGAAATAAAGGGCGTTTTACGCCCTATTTCTTGAGCCAGATCACCAAATCAACTTTCTGCGATTCTGTCCACAAACTCTGCCTATTTGAAGAACGCTTGATCCTGGCCGGTCAACGATATTTAATTCAACACATCAGGCCGCTGGTTCTGCATCGATGAGGGAAGAGAACGAACTGTTCTCTCTATAACGGCAAGCGAGAGCATGTGCGTTAGCGTAACCTCAAATTCGTACTTTTATGTACGCGTCCGACAGCGACTTGGCTATTCCAGCGGTCTATCATGCCAAACGAAAGAGGCTTTCAAGTAGAGAGCGAGCAATGATATAAAGGTGACAAGAACGATTGCGCGGATTCCCTTGAGACACGGAGGATGCTACCTCGGGCGGGGGCATCACACATTCTTTGATGA
>NW_008758774.1:0-785 GCF_000715545.1 Opisthorchis viverrini | reverse complement strand
CCACGGATCCAACAGAATACATTTGTAAAGTTTCGTTAGCAATACTCAATTGCCTGAGAAGCTCGAGCCATGAACTTTGGTGTAGTGTTCGTCCGATCACATTATTCTGTCATCTCGAGCTTTTGCCGAGGTGACCCGCGAAACGACAGAAACACTTGTTCACATGGAAGCGGCGCACTCACCCGTTCATTGTCCTGAGTCATTACTTCGCTATTTGATTTTGGCTTGACTCTTCTGAACATCGTTTGACTGTTCCATTCAAATCTGTCATCCTTGCTTCAAAATAAAGTGTGCTCTAGCATGCTTGTTCCTCTGACACTATCCACATCTGGTTGATGTCTCACGCTTATTCCAAGTGCCAATTCCAGAAGAATAATTTCAGTAGGCGAATGTGGTAGTGGTAGACCTAAAAATAAAGTCAACCACTAGATGAAGAAGGACCGATGAATACCTGAAAGACCTGTCTAACAGTGTGGCAAATCTAGTTGACAAAAATACACGTACAGCATTTAGATTCGGTGCGATTCAGTCAGTACAGAGGAGAACTTACGTGGAATCAAATCACTCCGCGCAAGACTTGTGACCTTGCTCTTATCTTGCCCACGTTAACGATGTACCAGCGAAGTAGAGAACTTCAAACATTTTGAATTTCTATGTACCTGTGTTCGGAAAATTTATCTCGTTTCACAGATTGGCAGAGCTGTCATAGAGACTCGAATGGCTCCACAGTGACTTTACACATCTTATTTCGTTACCAAGCAAGCGATATTCTAGCTTCTTCCGTT
>NW_008758773.1:0-785 GCF_000715545.1 Opisthorchis viverrini | reverse complement strand
CACGAACTGTCAGACTAATTATCATGTCCAAACTCGGGTAAGCAAAATCAACACACCGGTCCGCAAAATGCTCCGTCAAAACGATCAACCACAGGAACGTGCACACTGCTGACACACCTGTGAATAAAACTCATGGACGTCCCATAGCAAATTATCGACAAACTTTTCCTCTTTCAGACCGGGCTCCATACATCGTCGTACCAAAACATGTGGCACCAACAACCGTCAGTGCATGGGCGGAGTATCCAATGGTATCCTAATACTCGCACTGCTCTGCGATGACGAGCAAAACCAACGCATTCACCATCCAATATTTTATTGAATTTCCAAGACTATGTGACACCCATTGCACCTGCAAACGGATTTTCTGATGACTGGCAACAAAACCTGTAAATGTCTCAATCAGCCTGCTAGAAGTCAGCTACACGTGTTGCAGATTGAGACTCTCATTTTCTGGATATATCGTCGACCGTCCAGCGGTTAGAACGCTACCCGCAATGCACACAACCTACTTTCCCCGTACAAATTCAACAGGAGAAACGTTGTGCATAAACGAGACCACAATCACAAAAACATATCACGTTGTGCATTGTTTTTTGACGTCGAATGTTATCTAGCCATATTTACTATAGACACAATATTTCGTGACGTTTTCCATCGGGTCAGACATGTCGAGGGGATAGAGGAAATCCAAAACGACTAAGCTTGTGATTGTTACTGATGCAGCACAGGCGCTTTGAAATCAGTTCAGTCCTTACTTATACAATAAAACAAACGATCCATTT
>NW_008758772.1:0-785 GCF_000715545.1 Opisthorchis viverrini | reverse complement strand
GTTGCAGAGCGACATCCTCCAACCGCCAGCCACAATTTGAGCATTGAGGGACAACTGTGCTGGATTATGCAGTTGAAGGATCGCCTCCCGTTGATCGGACTAGAAACTATGTATACAAAATAAAATGTAACGACTGTACGAAGTTTTATTTAGGTCAGACAGCCAGGGAATTGCACACCAGAATCGGTGAGCATAAGCATTCCATTAACAGACCACCGAGAAACGCAGATGAATACCAAGCGTTAGCCAAAGATTCGACCATGGCAGAGCATGCTCTAAACACTGGGCATAGGATAGATTAAGAAAATGTGGACATCCTGAGACGCGTTTTGAGATTCATACCACAGCGATTGGTGGCCGAGGCGGTGTAGATCGCCAAGCCTCTCAGCGTAAATATAATAGAGGGAGTAGAACATGCAAACGTGTGTGGAGCGGCCTTAGATCAGCGGAGATGACACGAGGCGGTGTGCAGTTATCAGCGAAATGGTCTGGGTCTAAAAGTACAAAATCCAAGTAGAGTTAGATCCAATTAACCACCCCCCATTTTCAAGCCAATTGTCCCAGCACGCTTTGACGGACACAGGTGAACGAAATCTGTGAGCGACCCCGAGAGGAATTTTCCATTAAAGTGTCCTAGACTGAAAAAGCAAGGACGAAAAATCCGGGTTTATCATGAGGACAAATGATCCCTTTAACTAATCCCACGTAAATCTTAGTCATCCGCACTAATCAACAAAGCGGAACACCAGACTGAAAAGCCAGCACTGATCAAGTCACTAGTCATA
>NW_008758771.1:0-786 GCF_000715545.1 Opisthorchis viverrini | reverse complement strand
TGATAATCAACTTAATTACGTTACAACTACAGCACTACCACATGTAGCCATGGCTCAACTGGTTTCATATTATTCTCTGTAGACTCGCCGAAACCAGTGATCAGTCAGCCTTTCGGATGTTAATTGGAAGATGCACGTTTTATTCATTGTTGGAATAGAACAGAAGGCACTGCGAAGCTACACACCAAAAGGAATTAGAAATGTAACTATTTTCAAGCGTGTCCTTCACGCTCCGTAATGAAAATCCGCCTAAAAATCATTCGTTGTTGTTAACATACTTCAGGAATTCCCCGTAATACTCGTATGTACTTCCGGAAGCTACTGAGCCTACGCCAGATCTCCTCGTGGGGGCGCAACCCAGGTTTCCTAACCAGAGAACAGGAACAATGTGACCCACATTGAACGTGTCCGCAGAGCGGCCACAAAAACTCTGATGTTTCGGACCCATTGGTCACGACGCATGTCTGGAAGTCCTGAATGCCTTTCCACTGAACTATCGTCGCTTCTGACGCCACCCAACAGCTTGCCTGAAAGAGGATTGGCTCACCTCAGTTTCCCTTTCTGCAACCCTAGTAGAGAGTGCGGACGAGGCAACAATATCTCCAGAACTTTAGCGTACTTTTATAAAGCAAATGTGTTTTCCATTTTGGATTGCAAGTATGTAGAATAAAATTATTCAAATAGTCGTCCAGTCTCGTTGAGGGTGTCAAACGAGCTGCTGCGACAATGGTTACAGGCCTTAAGTCTTTTGATTGTAAAAAGTTTGGCCAACAACTCTTTTACCGT
>NW_008758770.1:0-786 GCF_000715545.1 Opisthorchis viverrini | reverse complement strand
AGCACAACCGGTCGTGGGCTGTTGAGGAGTTTCTAGCAATCTTGTGAGTATTTTGTTTTACAAAAATTTGTTTTGTAGTTTGTTCTAACCGCTTATTGTCTGGAGTACACGTAGCGTTTATTAAATCAGTTTTGAGATTTTGGATTGGTTTTAATTATATGATTCTTTCTTTTGTATTTGCATCAAATAACTTGGGATGGCTCAGATTTTTTCACGTATTTATGTATATATGTACGTGTATATATGACATAGAGTATGCAACTTTAGGGATTTTCCGGCAACAAAAGGGTGGTAGCTAACATTGGGAACAAAATGCCTGTTAGGATCTTCGTAGTTTTGTAGCTCTGAGTTATTCCCCCTATGTATTCCATGTAAAGAATATTAACGAGATGAATGTGCCAAATAAATTGGGCAAACTTAAATCCTAATAGAACACTTTGATCGTCGGGTCGAGATGGCCCCAGACAAACTAACGGGGTACATGCGCGTAATCACGCGACTGAAGCATGTAGACAGCCTAAAGTTACTGCAAGCACTGGTAAACAGCTTTCAAAATCTCCCATTCAAACTCGAAATGACTCAATTATTTTACAAATTGAACGATGTACAGACGCCCTTATAGTCGAATCCCCGAATGGTAGATAATCTAACAGGACATACATCCAGCACACTTAGGGCTATGGCTGAGTCCCAAGTTCCGTTAAACTTTTAATGATTTGGAAATTAAATACTGTTATACGTTGTCATAAGGCCAGGATAAATGCTGATAATGAGTCTTACCTTCCA
>NW_008758769.1:0-786 GCF_000715545.1 Opisthorchis viverrini | reverse complement strand
TGTCCGCCGTCTTGGCTATTCTCTCTAGATCAAAGGTTGTTTCATTAATGGGTACGAATCAAAGTTATTCTTTAGCTCAAACCTTTTTGCTTATGTGTATAATACACTGACCACTCTAAGTGTACAATCTAGGAGAGGGTGGCGCCGCGGTGCTTAAATTCTGGATTCCTGCAGCAACCCTGTAGTTTTCTGGCGTATTTGGTTCAGGATGGCCCGGTTTCGTACACTTAGGGACATAACTCACCCTGTCATACGCTAGGCCACAGGACGAACAGACTTCTCCCAACTACTCTCGAACATCAACAGTCCACACACAAAACCCCTCAATTAGCGCCTTGACTGAAGTCACTTTGTATTGCGAGATAACTGAAACTGAAACACTGAATTCAAAACTGGATGGTGCGTTACCCGCAAACTGTAAGTCATTTGCAAGGACAACTGCCATGACCTGCGATTTTTCACAGTCCAGTATGTCCCAGACCGACAACATTGACAAAAATATGCTGGTACATAGAACCAGAATACAAGGGCAAAAGATTCTTGTGCCAGATGTCTCTTGCAGTTCAATGGAATGAGAGAGTTCAAGGCAGTTTACTTCCATGTTTAGAGAATCACACAATATTCACCCCCACCATCTATGGTCGTTTGCAAAACGAAAGGTGGTGTAAAGATTTCAGTGCCGTTTTTGCCGACAATGTGTAAAACCAACTGAAATATCCCTCCAGAGGAATAGAGATACAAACAAATGGACGTCACTGAGTGTGAAATAGTGCACCGCTGAAATAT
>NW_008758768.1:0-786 GCF_000715545.1 Opisthorchis viverrini | reverse complement strand
CAACCCACATACCCCAGCTAAATCCACAAATCTCGAAGGCCAGCCTCACTCGCTTAACTGTAAACAGTTTCACTCACTGTCTGTTCTCTTAAAAATACTTTTCAACTTTAACACGCCGTGCGCTCGCTATGCGACTCATGCAAGATGGAGTTTGGCACACCCTCTGGCATGAAGTTCCAAACAGCCGGACTCCAAGGCCTATCCAGAAGGATGATGTCATCTTTACCACTTGACTCCACCGAGCCTTCTATCCCATTTGGTCCAGGTCAGCATTATTGTACTAATTGCTGGACTTTTAATGGGGGAGCAAGCGAATAAATGGCCACAGGCTTCGGGCTGTAGGTTTGTTGCCTGTCCATTCGATGTCACTAAGTGAATCAGTTGTTTCTCCTCCGCTTAGTGATACGTGTAAGTTCAGTGGGTAATCACGTCTGATCCGTGGTCAGGACATCGAACGCACTGTCTCAACCAAAGACAGAAATAAAAATTGACCGCGCATGTTTACGACAATAAATGAGTCATGACTTCACCGCCACCCCCTCACCTAGGTAGTCAGTCCAGGCATGGATGCGTCCGGCACCGTGGATCCTGTTGTGGATCCGGTACCCTACACAAATACGTGAGAAGATCGTGTCAGCTTGCCGAAACTAAATCACGACGTTTCGGATAACCGTCAGGCAGATGTGGCCGCAGCCGAACCCAGGGCTGCCTCATGCGTTCAGGATGTCAATGTACGCAATATGCAGTTTGCTAAATACATTCATTTGGTTTTCACAGAGGACCCAA
>NW_008758767.1:0-786 GCF_000715545.1 Opisthorchis viverrini | reverse complement strand
TGCGCTTTAAGCCTGGAATGATTCCGTTTTTCAAGGCGTGGTACCATGGCCAGTTAGGCCCGTATGGTTGACTGATATTCAATTCGAATTTAACGGTTGACAAAGTATTTACGCTTGCAAAAGTTGGCTGATGTATGAAATCTCGTGCGAATAGACGAAGTTCTTTAAGCCACTGAAAATTTGTTGCCTGGAAATGCAGTATATTTATTGAATTCAGATGGTCCAGACAGGCCAAATGATTTACAGGCATTAGGATATGCCAACCAAGTGGAAGTGCTTCCTAGTAGTAGGTAACAGGCCATTCGACCTATTGCTTTACCGAACTGTTCCTGTAACGTTCATCCTCTACAAACGAATCAAGCAGGCAGGGCTGTGAGTGACGACACGTAAGCCCCAAAATCGAAGGGTTGCGTGGGGAAGTCAAATATCTTCCCATGTTTCCAAGACGAGCGCACTGATATTAGAAACGGAGCTGAAGTGTCAGGAAAACTTTCGAGAACGTCACATTCTCCCCACTATCTAGAGGAAAGGAAACACATAAAGACGATATCAGCCATGCTGTAAGTGCTGCCCTAACTTTGTAAGTGGATGGAGGACATTAATCCCGAAGGAGATATCCCAAAAGAGCAAAGCTGAATCTATGACTGGTGCAACATATCTGACCTTATATTTGCATCACACGAACGATGAGAAGAACGCCGGGAACGAAACCAAGAAAGTCTTCGACTCGGTGGACAGAGAAACGTTCTGGGTCACATCATAGATTTGGACTACCTTGAAAAAACT
>NW_008758766.1:0-786 GCF_000715545.1 Opisthorchis viverrini | reverse complement strand
CATCTGACATAGCATATTGCATTATTGTTAAATAAGCATGCCATTTGGGATTCAAGTATTCACCTTCCAAATAATGTACTGTTACAGGATGTTTAAAGTGTGTGCAAACGTGTAAACGGTCATCTGTTCCGTGCTAAAATTGCTGTGCATGATTTTATAGAGCACTGAATCAATGCAAAAGTTGTTGAACGCTTTAAAGATTACGTTAGCTAGCTATTTCTTCACTCCCAGGAACGGAATCTTTTTAAAATATTGTTTACCTCATGCTCCTGGAATCCCTGCCTGATTAAGCAAGTGTAAATAATTTGTTCATTTATCAAAGCTTTCGAAGCACGCATCAGTCCTGTGCAACCGAACACCGGCAGGTTCAGCGAGGTAAAAAATTACTGAGGTAACTTGTTTCCATTCCCACTGCACATCACCTGAAAAAAGCAAGCGGCAAATTTACGATATTTCAGATAAAACATTGCTCATAATCCAATATTTAGGTTTAATCCGCACGAGCTATTTCCTCGATTTCACGTTTGCACCCAGGAAGTTACACCGGGAAACATTTGCACCCTTGATCTCTGTGAAAAAATATATTGACAGGACCTAATCGGATTCTATTCATTCATGTTCTCTCACTTGATGCAACGTAATTTCATGCAGTATTCCACGAAGGACAGATTGACAGCATGATTTTTTACAAGCCCATCAAAAATGAATTTGGATGTACACATCTACTTAAGATTTGTCCGTGTATATCATCCTAAGAAGTAGAAATCGGGTCGTACCGAAATGCCG
>NW_008758765.1:0-786 GCF_000715545.1 Opisthorchis viverrini | reverse complement strand
AAAATTATACACGGAAACCGATCAATAAGCACATCGATATCGACCCAAATGCAACCCTGATGAATGTGACACACTGACAGGCGACTCTGAATCACATGGGAAGTCAAACAACAACAAAAAGTGGATCAAGCAGTTCATGCTTTTTGAATAAAAAGCAGCGAGCGGATCAAATATAAATGATATCTGTCTGTTGCTCATAATGTGAGATAGAACTAAGATATGGCCAACAAAATAAAGGACTTCTGTTTTTGGGTAAATTTTGCGGCATGAAGTTAAAAATAAGTGCTCCACAAACACCAGAGGCATGGTGGAATATTGAGCAGCTAATGGGCAGAATTTCAGCGGACCAACATTTCTTGCTAAAAATGGGGAAAAGTGTTGTAATATAATAAAATAAATGTTATCTAGGCCGACTGGTAAATGTTAACCTGTGTTAATTTTTCTGTAACCACGACTGTGTTGACGGTCATGCTTACAAAGGTCTTGCAGCGACGTGTCTGAAAATATAATCGGAAAGTCTTTAAAACTTGTGACTTATATAAAGCTGCGGATTGCAACTGAACAATCGGTATGCTCTTTTCTTATGCTTAAGCATAACTGCGGTCCCTTCACTGCCTGTAATATTCCGCATATATTTTCATTTTGCTTTAATTAGGGATAAAGCAACATCGCACTTTGCGTTACCGGAATACTACGAAATGGCGCTTATTGTTCAGTGTGCGCATAGTGATGATATGCCCGGGGTATCAACCCGGTGTTTTGGCGAAATGATATTTGAGTATTCCT
>NW_008758764.1:0-786 GCF_000715545.1 Opisthorchis viverrini | reverse complement strand
AAAAAAAACTCACCGTTATCCTCGTCCAGAAGACCGGGTTCTGGGATCCCCACACTCAATGCCTTGCGTGATCGCTGACTAGGTTCCAAGAATTTGAAAGCACTCGTCAAATCACCGAGTAGTTGTGGAACCGACAGTCGGATCTGTCTGGGGCTAGGCACCTCCTCGGGGCTGTGTGGCTGAGAACTGTAGCACCAGCGACTAACCAGTAGTCGAATCTGATGGGAAAAATTTAGGGATTATCGATGAAATGTGGGAAGGAAACATAGTTTTACGCCGTGGACCAAAGATAATTTAATTTGCCATCGTTCGATGGCTGTGCACACATCAGACCTGTGCCATTCTCGGCTTGATTACGGCAAATCTAACCTTATGTCATTTTAAACCTTTTGAAAGAAAAAGCTACCGAATAGAACCAGGTATTCAGTTTTCGAATGTTGCATCCCCCTTTTGACTGAGTCATCTTTGTTCCCATTCACACATTTCGTCCTTCACGCGTCACTGTTAGCTACACGGCGTGCGTGGGCGGTTGAACTCGGTGATTGATTCGACGCATTGATTGGTTCCTTCATGATTCAGTGTATAGCCAAAGATCATACGCGTGTAACCGGCGTTGCTCATCTGAATCATGCCAGGGCCATTGAACAATGATCAAGTAGACAAACAGGTGCTGCTAAGGTGTACATCCTGTCACAGAGAACAGTCATCAACCTAAAGACACGTGGTAAGTCTCTCTCAAGGTTTTTGTGCTCAGAGCGTGTCGTATGTCTGTTGACGCCAACCGGA
>NW_008758763.1:0-786 GCF_000715545.1 Opisthorchis viverrini | reverse complement strand
GGTTGAAGTGGTGCCGTTTCGTGACTTATGCTTCCAAACGGACTGAGGAAATAGATCAAGGGGATGCAATTTTTCAATTTTCCTTTAACCGGCACCTATGAAGGGGTAGATAGCACCGTGACCCCACTTGCAGTAGACTAACGGAGAAAAGTAATTACCGTTTTAGTAACTAACAGAAACTACTCACTGCCCTTTCAAGGTTTTTAGATATGCATGGTATGCAAAAACCAGAAGACTGCAAGTCATCACCTTCCATAGCGTACATCCTGACGGTCAAATTAAAATTGAGCTGGAAGTCACACCGGTTTTAGGCAAACGGTGACACCAAAAAAAAGCGCTGCTTCGAACAAGAGAGAGTAGTTTAGCATACAACCAGAGTATATAGGCAGTTACTCGAACCTGTGACCGGATCATTCCTTGAAACGTGAGGTTTCTCAATCACTGTCTTCACTCCGTTTTCTTTTGTTGCTTGCTGTTGACTAAATGGGTGTCGTTCGATCGGAGGACACAGAGATATTTAAAACGCATTCGTTACGAGTTCCTTGTTATTACTTTTATAATTCTCCTACGTGTCAGCGAGCTGAAACAACTGAGCAGGGAGGAAAAACAGTTTAAAGTGGTTCACTTTCTGAATTTCGCAGATTCACAGATTGATACGCAGATTGCTTGAAGCTTTTGGGCAAAACGCCCGATTCGGGTTTGTTCTTGTTGTTCAAGGGCTTTGGCTGACCAGAAAGCCACAGGCATGAAGAAAGATATAGCACCGTTTTCTACGTTTTCAGAGTT
>NW_008758762.1:0-786 GCF_000715545.1 Opisthorchis viverrini | reverse complement strand
TTAAGTTTCGTACGTATATCGGTACCACCAAAGTATCAGTCATGTTCATCACAAAAGTTTAAATAGGAAAAACCGACCGCCCCACATTTGTTGGAGGAAATTCTGGTTCCCATAACCGCCACTATTCTAACAGGTGATCTCTTCAATGATAGCCCACTACGGTGCAAAACTTCAATCGAGCGTATTCCCTCTTCTACGATTTGTCACGCAAAATGGTCACTCCTCAGGAAAGTCCGATAAGTGTGTCTCATTCAAGATAATGATTTGTATATCTGTCTCTTTTTATATCATTCAACTAGGAAGGATACATGTATCAGGTCAGGTATCAGTCAAGTTACCTGCAAGAGCCCATGAGATACAAAAACAAAGGTGGCATTACATTTGTCCATTATCTTTAGTTTCTTCTCCCCTTCCAAGCCGATATCTTTAAATTCGGACCAGTATAAATAAATCCAGGTTGCTAAGAAACACTTAGGTACTGCTATGCATAGCCATTCAAGTCCGTACGACGTTCGTTCAAACTAGTGTGATTATGCGAAAAACATCTACAGCTGAAATAAGCTGATGTAATTCTGGGGCTACTTATCATCCCATCAAAGATATGTTTGTTTTAACCAGTAAGTTTCAAGTCTATACTGCTACTGATCCTGAGTGATGCTCATCGGTGACCAATGACGCTAAGATTTGCGTACCAAAATTGTATTTAGATTACCCGTTGAATAGCCCCTAGTTCAGTACCTTAAAGAACAAACCATGCACGATGACGGCCTAGACGGATTGTAAATC
>NW_008758761.1:0-786 GCF_000715545.1 Opisthorchis viverrini | reverse complement strand
AGTGTTCAGTGGGGATTCCGTTGAGCCGCCTGCCATCATTCTCAGATATGTCTTAAACCTTGTCAACCATACAAGAGATGGTAGAAGTTTAGACCAACCGGAACAACTTTCCATTGAAGGATAAAATCCAGTTGGTTTCGAAGCAGTAGTCACGTTAATCATAGCGTGTTTCGCCTTCATTTCTATTCCTTCTGGTGTGAAATTTGGTTTGTGGCGTGGCCACTGAGCCTCGCGCGTTCCCAGAAAGGATGGGTCCTTGAACCAATAGCAAAGAGCAGTCAGAAAACTTGCTCCTCCAGAGGCTGTCTGCCGGATCGCTCTCCCTCACTACGTAGCGCCAATCACCGGGTGACGATAACTGATGAATCTTAGAGATTCTGGTTGCCTCGAATGCACCACAGCGAGTAGCAATATTCCGTATGTGGTGAAGCATATAGTCGAGTCCGTCCGATAAGTTGTTCTTGTGGACGGAAATCCTGCCCCTTTCCTAAGTGCTTACGCCACCGTTGCGGGTATTTGCGCGACATTCAACCGAAGCCTCGGCAATGTTACTGATTTCAAAGGTGTGACTCTGGGTTTGACGTCTATCATCATACATGTGAGTTTCTCGGGTTTGGCGTGCCGGTGGCAATGCCCAACCACACCATACTCCACTTCGGAGGCGTCACTGAATATATGCAAGTCTACGTTTGCATCATAAGTGTGAACAGGTTTCATGCAACGATGTATTTATGCTTCGCCTAATTATCCCATGCTCTCCAACCACCTCTGCCACTCCTCTGAGTC
>NW_008758760.1:0-786 GCF_000715545.1 Opisthorchis viverrini | reverse complement strand
GCAAACTAATTCGGTGGAATTAAGGTATTAAGGCCTGGAAATCAGGTTCTCTTCAAATTCCTCTTTACGTCAGTCTTGGAGTTTTCCAAAGTATTGGAACACGCATAACAATGTCTAGTTTTTGTGAGTATGCATGAGTTTCGCTGTCGCTAATACAACTAAGGAAGAAGAGGCCGAATGCACTGGCACTGGTGAGGACGATGGTGCTGAACGTGATGTTGATGAATGTGCGGCAGCTGATGATGACGACGATTGGGAGGGAATACCTTGATAAATGCGATGTACAGGCTACAAGCCATTCTTTTGCTACACGAATAATTAATTCCGCACTGGTTGGAACGTCACAGTTGACGTGGCAACAACAAACGCATCCTAATGGCTTTCGCGCAAAATAACTCAATTTTACAAGATATTTTTCCTCAGGGTAACCTTCATTTTCAGTGAAAGGAACTAGAAACTACTCATTTATTCATGAGCAAATCAGTCGTTCTGGAAGTTTTTGAAACTTTAAGATAGATCAAGGTCAATGATTTGAAATCTCTCCTGAAAATGCAGATATTTGAAGCACTCCAGCAACTTGCACCATTAGTGCATGGCGTACAAAAATGTTTCAAACGTATTCAAAGTAAAGAGTAGTATTTTTTGACTTCTTGTTAAATTTGCTTGGTCCTGCTTTCATGGCAGTGTAGATGATTCAGTCATACGTGGATGGAAACCGATAATCCCCTGAGAATTTTTTATAATCATTAGAATACTGATCCCATGTCACTAGAGATATCAGGATCG
>NW_008758759.1:0-786 GCF_000715545.1 Opisthorchis viverrini | reverse complement strand
AATCGTGACTAGCTCGTGATCTGTTTCGACGGGCATTTTCTATCACTGCTCATTTGTTATACATGTAAATGTACAGCACACAAAACCGGATGGTTGTGCTCACATACACTTGATGGTTTATGGACATTCGTCTGATATTTTAGTGAAATATTAAGTTCTTTTGAGGACTAACGATAAATCTTAACTATTGATTTAGAAACGGCGCTTCATGTTACAACTGACAAAATAACTAAAGTATGTGTATACATATATCATAAACAGTATGTTTGGCTGCTCAAATTATCATGCAGTTCATTACTCTAGATCCAAGCAGGTCAAGTTACACGTTACCATTGTAACGTACTAACTGGACTAAATTCAGTTGCCTTGGAACTTCCACTCCTGATGTTCTTCTGTCCACCTTACTCTCTCGACGAAGTGTTGATTTATTCCATATAAGTTTTCCCTGACTGAACTTTTTACCACTTGGCTCCTGCTGTTATTTAGCCATCGGGAAATGTCACCACTGTCCTAGAAATTGTTAGGTGAAGTGTGCACTTCAGGATCTCTAATCTTCCAACAGGTATATCTTACCATATCCATTTGAATCCTGTGTGACAATAAATAACTTCGCAAATCGTGCCATGTAAAAGCTTTTATCTCAAACATCTATCCGGCGCCAATTTCGCACTCTTTCGTACATGACTAGAATTTCAAAACCCATACATCTTCCGTTTTTTCCTATTGCTTAACTGTCTGAGATGAGTAGAACTACCCACAAGATGATCTTATCTACGATAACACGTC
>NW_008758758.1:0-786 GCF_000715545.1 Opisthorchis viverrini | reverse complement strand
TTCACATAAACGAATTCAGACAGGTTGGAGATTACAAGTTTGACCCACCTGGGGAACCTGAAATGTAACATCAGACGGGAGAATATCACTTATTCCGGATTCTTACGCACAGAGCAGGCAACAGCGTACCTAACACCAGAATTTCACGGAAGAACATCGCAAGCATTCAGTGGTGTGCGTACTGGGAGATGGAAAGAAGTGGCGGTCTCTCCAGTTATAAATCTTCTAAGTTCAGCGTTAGATTTATTCTGTTGCAGATGCTACGTAATCCCTGGAAATCGCAGCAACTGAGTTCCAGCTAACGTGCTAAGTAAAACAAAACCAACAAAAAATGAATAGACGGCTTTTAAGAACATTTTGGAGATACCTATGGGTTTGTCGATAAGGTTTCTACATAAGTAATAGAGCCCACCAGACTGAACAAGAAGTACTGAGCGCAGAACCATGATAATGAAATTCGCAAAGGAGACGGTATTTGGCAGGTTGACGGAGCTGTTTCCCTCACATATTTCGTTATTCATTTCAACCAATGCAATGATCTAGTTCATGCTGCTGACGCACTAATGCAGGGCTGTGGATGCACAACTTTTGAGAGGTGAACATGTCTCAACATTCCTGAATAGGTTTGCCTTTGTAAGCCGAAACATCTTTGCTTGCTACCTGAAACATAAAACCCGGACTATCCGTCTACTTCTGTAACAAGTTCTGGAAACGGGTTATGGCCATGGGCAACAATCTTCCAAATTGGAAATAAGAATCATACCGATACGACAAACTGCTTCATAG
>NW_008758757.1:0-786 GCF_000715545.1 Opisthorchis viverrini | reverse complement strand
TGAAAATTTAAAACTCAAGGAGCTAGTCAGTGCGTGGTGAGGTGATTTGATTTTCCGCATTGTGCTGTCTAAATGAAAGACAATCTCATGCAGCTCAGTCCCTTGTGGCAGAACGTTTATCAATTCTCTACTGGAGTGAAATGCGCACTTCTTCTGACTCCCGATAAAGAAGATACACCTATTCAATTCTGCTCGGGTTTTCAGGATAGATAGCCTTCATCGAAAGACAAAATATCCATTCAACCAAAAAGTTCTGCTGCGCAGCAACAATTGGAAGTGTATAATAACATGGGTACGGACGATCCATAGAAGCACGTATGGGAATCATCGTAATGCGATTCAAGTTTAAACTATACTATGTGACAACGCCGTTAGTGGACTAGCCAGCTGCGTTACGTGATTCAGATATACGCTCAACCAAGCGCACATCCGAAATACACATCGACATGTCGGATATTGAGCACCGGCCGATTCACAGTAATTTAGTCAATGGAGTTTTGGACTTCTTCACGGACCTGATAGGTGTCTGTTTATTGTGGCGATATGATGTCTCCATGTTGGAAAATTCCAAGTTCATTATGATCTACCTATTCACCGGAATGACCGGACAATACCATTATGTGCTCAGTGCCGTGTTGGATATTTGTTCAAGGAACCAAATAACCAATTCATATACCAATGACTTTCAGCTTGGCCACATCATCAAGGAAACGCTTCGCGACATCGTCAACGATGTGACGACCTACCATAAGCCAAATCTGAAGGGCTTGTCTAAAATGGATGAGC
>NW_008758756.1:0-786 GCF_000715545.1 Opisthorchis viverrini | reverse complement strand
ATTTTTTCAAACGACAGTACCTGTGGTGTATTTGAGCCTAAAGGAATCGAAGTACATGAGATCACCGTTGTTTGGCTGGGATATAAATTGTTCAATGTCAATACCCTTAACCAGTTTCATAGAAACTGAATGGAATTTTCGATACTACCCATACGATGATTCTGGACAAAGCATTATGATTTTCGCTAGTTCTTCGGGTTCATTAAATGGGTCCAGTCTCTATCAACCGCGTCCCTACTTGAACGCAAAGTTCACACTTAATTCAGTGACAAATGACTTACGATATGAATTAGTCTTGAAGAAGGACCCAACTGACATCTCAAATATCGTTTCATATGATACACGAGGCGGCCTTCTTTCAGCACATCCGTTTAAAGATTATTGTGAATGATATTTTTCGGTGGAACTCAACCGAGTTCCCTGTCAGAGCCAAATAAATTTGCAGACGAATGAACTGTTGTCTGTGAATCCGGACTACCTTCAAAAAGATGTGTTCTAATCGGATGACTGTTTCATTTTACCTAGAAAACAACTATACAGGAGGCAAGCTGTTGCGCCCATCTTCAATATGGCTGCATGAGGCACAATACGTATCCATAAAACTCCATCGGCGACAACCAGTCGGTCCGGTTACCATGACAGTGGAGAAGATTCTTGGTTTGTGAAAATCGCAAATTAGCGTATTGGCGGTTTTTTTACTCCCGGATTTTCGCAAGGTGCGTTTGGGACAACGATTCTGTGATCCTCCTTCATCACCAAAGGAACGCTAGTCCTGAAAAAAATCCC
>NW_008758755.1:0-786 GCF_000715545.1 Opisthorchis viverrini | reverse complement strand
CTCTCTTGACAAGCGAGCTAAAATAACTTTAGTCAAAGAAAAATGGCGCTCAGCATGAAAACTGCACGCCGAACGGTCATAAGCTGACAAACGGGCAGAGCTTTACAAGACGGAAGCGTTGGATCCAATTAGACGGAATAAATGGATTGTGCAACGACGACTCTTTAATGGGATCTAATCTGGTCAGGCGTATACAGATCCAAGGTTTTTGCAACATACATTTTACAAATCACCCTTCTGGATGCCTGCATTTGTGATATAAAGGAGTTGAGGAGTAACATTGTTGAACACAGAATTTTGTTATCCAATAACACACACGCCGTTAATCAGGCCTCGGAATAGTGTTTATTCAAGGTTTCCCGCTTTGAGACTATGACTCAAACGCCTGACCCACAAGGCAATATTAAATGTAAAGGGGCCCCCTAACCTGTGCCTCAAAGGCCTGAACCGTGATGCACCGGACGGGTATTATTTTGGGCCAAATATACACTCTTGAAAGAGCGAGCTTCTAGTTAAAGATTGTACGCAATGATCAACAATGGACTGTATAAAGTGACCTCAGTGACATACATCAAGCCTGTTGCGTTTGTGGAACAGTTATATGAATAAAAGCAGTGTGATTCCAACCCTGCATTACTCCCGGGTTCAGTTTGGACCTACGTCCAACCTTATTCGTAAACTACTTTTACTCACCCAGCACTCACCTTCATGGTGGACTTTAAAACTCATCTTTTATTTTATGAAAAAAACTGATCCATGACAAAAAAGGTAAATTTTGAGGCTGTA
>NW_008758754.1:0-787 GCF_000715545.1 Opisthorchis viverrini | reverse complement strand
CAGTTGGTATTCGTAAAAAACACTATCCACACGGTGAATAAATCAGGCATTATTTGAGGCAAAAGTTTTCGATGGCCTTAAACTGCATGGATTTCCTGAATACCTATCTAAGTTATTGTTTTATAAGTTACGACCAAAATTTATCGGGGCGTGTGGTCTATGCGGCTGTATGGTTAAACTACTGCTGTGAGCGACGTAGAATTCCAAGTTCTCAGTTCATCCTAAATGACCTAACTCGGAGCACCACAGATATAGCGTGATGATCGTCAGTTCCGCACTTCAGCGCCGAGTTGAATGTATGGACCCCGATAAAGCACAATCTCTTGGTCGCGCATATGAATGACTGACTGTGGCAAGCACAATGCTGGTTGTGAGGACCAGGCCTAGGTTGGCCGAAAAACCACCCAACCAGATTGTTACAACATAACCTTCAGAATGGTCATTTTGTCGCGGTCGATAATTATACTGGCTGGATTACTTGATCGAATCGTTCCGTTTGCTTACGACAATCCCTCGCCCCATGGACTCAGGTTGCATTCGCCAGAAAATGCACAAGGGTCTATGTGGTGCCCTTGTCATCAGGTGTGGTTAGGTGCCTTGAGTTTCGGTGATGGGGGCAACAAGATTGATAAGAATGACCCTGTTGTATCCGATGAATCTGCAAAGCCATCATTGTCCGACATTGTTTTCACATGGATGATTTGTTCTCATGTCTCATGCTATTTCTTATTCGACAGATTCGGGGATTTTGGGGGTTTTCGTGTTGCCTGTACAGAAACTTCGCTTA
>NW_008758753.1:0-787 GCF_000715545.1 Opisthorchis viverrini | reverse complement strand
TATACCTTAATGACCTCTCAACCTTGATCTACGGTCGAGGTAACTGTTTGACAATGGCCTGTAGTGAAGCTGATGTCAACCTTATGCAGTTTGTTGAAACAAGGTCAAACACTAAAGAAAGGAAATGGCGGTGCCAAAATCAAATCATGTCAGCACTGCTTCTGTAATCAGTCCAGCAAATGTTCCCCTTTCAACAAAAATCCCATCCCCTACGGGTAAACATGTTTGAACGTCTGGAAGTGAAAATTCATCTTTGTTCATCGTGTGTTGGTGATGAAGTGTTACCACCCTCGTCTCGTATTTCAGGTGCCTAAAGTTCAAACCCAGGCACGGTCATTGGATATCCAATGCTGGTGGGCTATAACAAAAGCAAGATTTGAGTACGGTGCTTTTTTCCTTTGGTATGGAAACACCAGAATAATTACATCAGGACACGAGAAATATTGTATAAAACAGAATGATGTAAAGGTGAACGATAACAAAGCACTCGACGTTTGTAACCCTTGTAATTCAGCACCAGTTGTGCGTCCTTGACACGTGACGAGTCTGACCGTGTTCCTTGCTGCAAGTTGAAACAAAATGGTAACACGGTAAATAAATGCCCTCTAGAGAGCTTGTCAATAGTTGGCGAGACCTCACTTCTGCGGTCAATGAGTGGTTGCACAGGCAAAACAAAATATGACGGTCAACGGAAAAATAAGCCGAGGAGCTTCAGCCAGTCTGTCTTCAGTCAGTTGTGTCAAACTGCTTTTATCGAGGGCCTTGTGTTGTCCAATAACTCCATCCT
>NW_008758752.1:0-787 GCF_000715545.1 Opisthorchis viverrini | reverse complement strand
GTTATGATAATTCCAAAGACAATACTGGTCCAGGCAACCACGTCGGTGAACACCCCGTTTCCTGATCGGGACGGCCAGACAAGACACGAGACAAAGTTTGATGTCTCTGACGCATATGTTTGTGTCACGCAGCCAAGGGTGGATTAGAATCAGACCCTTCAATTCGCAACCACTTAAATCTGCTGAACTGGACAAACGTGGACACACAACGTCGGTGAGTTGATTAGGCCTTCACCTGCGAAGCTCTCAACAGCATATCCTTCTCAGCCACAATCAATGAACGTGTGGCAGCTGGAATTACTGCATTCAGATAGACAGTTTGTGGATTGGAGCAACCGACGGAACTGAGCTCAACTGAGATCTCAGGACCCATAGGACAAATGAACTGCATTCTTATTGAGGGAATGATAGCAGTGAGGAGCAGAGTGTGGTTGATGGAGTAAAATCATATAAGCAGACCCATTTGTACGTCTACAACACTATCCTTACAGAACGTAAGTTGTCCCAATCGCATCTCGTTTATAAGTCTCAATGCGTATTAGAAAACGCGACATCTCAAAGTTTCTAGCATTTTCGTCGTTTAACCAGTGCACCATTATATCGAGACAACAGCAGGACAACATCTTCTGATGCCGCTCGTTCAAACGAGACTTTGGGGATATTTCACTGATCATTCAGGCCTCCATAAGCCACATCACCATAAGCCTGTACATTGGGAATAAACCCGAGACATGTCTATGGGAATCATCAGTCTAACCAGAAGCCCACTTGCCTGGAGTTCTCGCGT
>NW_008758751.1:0-787 GCF_000715545.1 Opisthorchis viverrini | reverse complement strand
GGTAGGATTTTCACTAACATATGGATCAGAGGAGTGACTGCTGCGTGCAGCATTTCTTCGAAGTTTCTTCGCGTATGGTTACGGATGTCCCTCAAATCTCACGGGTCTAGTAGGAAAATCGGTCAGTGGTGCTGAAGTTAACCAGACTGCTTTAGGAAAAGTAATCCTCCCTCGATGGATCAACTGACCACACTCCATGTTACTCACGTTAAGCTGTGTTTCATATGTCAGGAGACAGTTTGATTGACAGGACCCGACTAGCCAAGCCATGTGGTGGATAGAGACAAGACAATAGTAGTCAGTCTGTGACTCTGCAAAAAACATCAGGATGACTACCAGAAAAAAACAGTCGGATTGGAGACCGTCATCTTCCCGGTAGAGGATCTTGGGTTAAATGATGCCGACGGTTAGTGATACTGATAGATATGGCCTGGTTATAGAGACACGGGCGGTCCAGCACCACAGCTGTTGCCTTCGATGCCTCTTGTTTTACTGGGAAAATAGAACAACTGAACCAAAGCGAAGTGGTTGGTTAGCCAACTGATATCAATGGCGTTCTTGCTGTCATTTTCTATCCAGGTTATCTGATCGAGTAGTAGGAGGTGTAGGAACCTCAGAGTGACCACTATGCGCTAACTTTCAATCCATTCCTCATCCAATCTTTTATTTCCACTTTAATAACTTGTATATAACCAGTTAAGCACTTTTGTTGTATGGTGATAAAGCATCGGTTTCAACACTGATATTGTCTCTGATGATGATGATGGTGGTAATGATAATAATAATA
>NW_008758750.1:0-787 GCF_000715545.1 Opisthorchis viverrini | reverse complement strand
GTTCAACAAGGTTTACACGGGAAGCTTCTATTTCACGTTTTTGAAGCTTCTGAATAATGATAGTTAATTTGACAACGGCAGTAGATGTCTCCATTATACATCCCCGCGTTTGCAGAATATGATAACACTAGCCATTCAGTGGACATCAGTTCTATACAGTGTTGATTGAGAAACAATTTCGGAAGTGATGTTTGTTGATTAACCAATCTTCCAACACGAACCCTTGAGCAGTAAAGGGTAGATCTATGGTTACCGGATTAGCTGCGTGTTATTGAGTGGGACTAGACTCTTTCTTAGTTGACGCTGCACTGATAGGTGTCTGTTTATTGTACATTTCAGACTATTGGATGTATCCCAATTGCAAAATTCCAGGATAATGGTTCGATTGCTATACCTGCTGTGCGAAATATTTGACCTCATGAACTGTCCATTGAAACAGTCATCTTGAATTCCAAGTGAACCAAGTGACCACTACACATTCCAAGGTCAATATGATCTAGTGACGCACCAGAATAATGGGGAAATTGCGGTTTGTGTTCAGGGAAATATTTGACATTTTGAACAGTTCATTGAAACAGTCATCTTGAATTCCATTGTATCCTTAAGAATCCAAGTGACCACTACACATTCTAATGCCAGTTCATCATGTTGAGTTGTTTAGAACTCGATTGTGTCAATCACTATTCTGACACAAACGCCCACCATCGCGCTCGTCGTCGACACACAATTCTTCTTTCTATCATTGGCTCAGTAACCTAAATCAATACATTTTTCATGGAAATCAGAG
>NW_008758749.1:0-787 GCF_000715545.1 Opisthorchis viverrini | reverse complement strand
CTGTGTTAAGAAATGGCATCGCAACTGCACTTACGCCGTAACAAAAAGATCTAATGGGATCATGCGGTTTCGGGCAGGGTCTCTAATGGACTAATGGTTATCAGTAAGCTCAAGGAAGCACGTGTGTTCTAAGTTCAGCTGAACCGAAAACTATCTAAATCATCTGGTGGAGCAACAAAAATGAGCATCTAGCTAAGTGACTTCAGATGATGCTATTCCTGGGTTCGATTCTGCACCGGTGATGCATCTGAGCGAAGTAAGTGGGTACAAAAATGGACAATGAATACAGCGCCACGAATGGTGCTGCTGAAAACACAGCACTGGAGTTCAAGAAGGAACACCAACGGCAGTGCGGCAAGTTGGTGTTTATAATTACAGTTGTAGTCGAAGGAAATATATCCTTCCATTAAGTAAGATAGAAAGGAATGGGCACCTTCGTTGTGTGTTTGAAGTTTTCGAAGCTTCACTGTGTCATAGACCGACTGGTGAGAGGAACAAGCAATGCGAACAACGGCCCCTGAACCCACCACAGTCTCATGCGATTGGTTCCTTTTTATCCATAGATAAATGTGTTCGGATAGCTACAACGAACGCAAAAAGAACGGATCGATGAGCCAACTTTATTGCGATCGCCGCGTAAGTCTGAGGGTAGACACCCTGGGATTACCCTCCGATTATAGAGAAAGTCAAGTAGTGAATGAAGCATAGTTCCGAAGCAATCGTCATATCAGACATGTATCACATAGGGTTGCTTTTTATCTCGTGTGTGATTTTCGCCGAGTGATTT
>NW_008758748.1:0-787 GCF_000715545.1 Opisthorchis viverrini | reverse complement strand
TGTCTGGGTGCGCCCTGACAGTAGGCCTCTCAGAATTCCAAGCCGTGCCCCAATTCTGTCTGATACTAAGTGCTTGAGCAGTCCTTGTAGCTCTTTGCCACAGGTAAATCTACCATTTTTTGTGCAAAGATGTGGTGGTTTTATTCCAGCATGACTTGAAATTCAACAGTGGAGAAGTTGGAGGAGAGTCCGGATAGCGACTCTGGTAAAGTTGTCCAACCTCGGGGTGTGCCAGTAACTAAACTATTTGTCCGCTCATTTGGACTAGAGAAGCGGTTCAAACTCGGTAGGCAGGCGAGGACAGTTGTCAAAATGTTAGACCCTGCTTCAGTTTGGTATTAGGGGGCACGGATAGCAAGTCGGAGTGTGGGACGGGGCGGACAGTTCTAGTCAGTTGTCTGATGTTTCACAGAAGACAACCCACAGTAGTCAGCGTGTCAGCACATAACAGCAACAGAACTGTGAAGGGATATGTCACACACAGTATCTCACTTAGCAAGCCAGCAGGCGAGCTGCTATCGTTCGATCTGAATTCGCTCAATTTGTATATGCTGTGTGTTCTGTTTGACCAGGAGCATGGGTATACCCTCAAGCGATTTCCACCACACTCATCTCCCTAGAACAAATTTGGATTGCCCCATAAGCCACTTTGCAGATATAACCTAGTGAAGTCAGGCGAGAAGCGACACCAGATCCGGGACCACATGACCACAAGACCAAGTTTCTGCCCAATGCATATCTGTAAGAAAAGTGGCCATTAGGCCTATGCGCTTCAATCGATTATAAG
>NW_008758747.1:0-787 GCF_000715545.1 Opisthorchis viverrini | reverse complement strand
TCCGAGGTCTTTTTGACTGGCTGGTTCATCGAATCCGTATATCTATTGGTCGATAGTATTGTCAGCTTGTAGAGAGCAGCTTCATTTGGGGATCTGTGTGGCCCATACCATCCAATCGCTGACCAGACCAGTTTATGGTTCCATGGGCAGTTGACAGGGGTTTAATCGTTACCTGCTTCTCCTCAACAATGAGGATGGCAAAATGCTAACACAGTATTTCGTTTTCTGGTTGCAACCCATCAGCGTTAAGGTGATCGCCATTTCGGGATAAGAATCAAAAGGTACCTAAATTCTTCCACGGAAGAACGACGGCCTGGAAGCAGTATAGTGGGATGGACTAAATAAGACGACTTATACAGTACTTAACGAGATCTAGCTGCTTGCCATTTATAGTAGGTTCGCCTGATTGCACGTTAGTTGATCAGGAACGGAGACTGACATATAAGCTGGTGGTGGATGAACAGCCTGACACCATATGATGGTCGAACTCCGCTACACCAGGAAGTGATCACAAAAATTCACTTTGATCTGCGATGAAGTGTGACGTCTGGTTCACCATACTGGTGCTAGTTCTTTGGGGTCTCCGGGTCGCTCTGAACTGCTAGTTGTGGCAATTGCGTCTCTTCTGTGTAGGCCGACCCGTCGCCCGCGTGTCGATGAACCCGGAATCGTCAAGACCTTTTTGATTGTCCAGGTCGGTCGATAACTCAGTGTCGTATGCCTTTTTGGGCCTAAGGCCTATGGACGAGTGTGTTGAGAGCATAGACTGCTGTTACATCTATCCTAA
>NW_008758746.1:0-787 GCF_000715545.1 Opisthorchis viverrini | reverse complement strand
TGCTAGTTCCGGTCTGAGTGCAAGTTAGTCACGCCACTTAACACCCACTTACTCTTACAAGACGAGATCTCGAATGAAAATTATCAATTCGCTTCACAATGGCAATAAGAGCATGCAAAAACCGGCCTAAGGGATTCCACGTCAATTTCCTTAGCAGTCCATACGTAAACTTGTGATTCTGCTGATGAACTTTTACAGTTCTAGATGGTTCTGTTGGGAATACTCCTTTGGGGAGAAGATAGTATCCATATTTGACCGAAAGATCCTGTTTTTAAACAAATTTAGCCTAATCCCAGTCATATAAGGTGACAGTAGGCAGAATTTCTACAAACATATGTAACTACCGCGAGAAGTCTTGTGAGCTCACCCATTGTCGTACTGTTCAAATAGGTCAACAGTTCATTGAAGCACGTTCGCATACAACCTGTATTTCTCGAGCTGTTACAACCAGTCAGAATGAGAACAATACAGCCATAACTCCTCCTATAACACTCGACCGCCATGCCACCATCAGAAAGCATAAGGTCTAGTAAATAGACTGGGGTGTTCGAGATGCCGGAATTGGCTTCATATTATGGTTAGTGACTGCGTTTTCCACTGAGTTTTCTAGAGCTCAGACCAATCAGAATACACTCAACCCTCATGCCTCGATGAGAAAAGACTTTGTGTGGGATCAGATCAGATCAGAGCTTATGCATGCCTAAATAGCATGATTCATATTTAGACAAATGAAAAAATTAAACGTTTTTTGTCCGATGTGATCACTGTTCTCTAGGACCCCAACATT
>NW_008758745.1:0-787 GCF_000715545.1 Opisthorchis viverrini | reverse complement strand
GCATCCCCTCAGGCGACTGTCCATTTGAAGAGCAAGTTGGATTGGCACACAATGCGATTAAGTTTCACTCGGATATGGAACAGACACAACTAATGTGTTTGCCTGGAGTGTCCATTATCCATAACGCCTCATCTGTACTCGACTGTGCCGGATGGGTGATGCTTCAGTTGTGTTCGGTTTAGAGTGGATTAAGGTTGGGTTACCATCTCTTCTGATGTTTAGTTGCTAGCTTGGTTATCCAGGTAGTGACCCAAATGTGAGGCTTTCGTCAGTTCAAATTTTGCGCAATCAGCATGCCGAATCTGACAAAAGTTGAATGAAAATTAAGCCTTCCTGCCACACTTAGGGCTTTTCTGTGTCGCTTCATCTAGTCTGACCAGTAGTCCTGTGTAACTCTGACGGTTTTGGTCGAGCAGGTAACATTTGACTCCACTGAATTCCGGTTACTTTCTTACTTGGGAGGCCGTCAGAATATACTCTGTTCCATAAATTCTGTCGGCTACAGCTCTCAAAAAGAGACTCATCAATGGCGGTACCAAGTTGCATGTATCAGTGCCCTGCTTAGCACTCATAGAACTGCACAACAGCGTCAAAAGAATGTTCGTTCTCGGTTCAGCGTTACGCACATGACACAAGCCAATCTAGGGCCTCGGATTATGGCCGATAACTTATAATAAGTAGATGGAGTTCAAATCTTACTGGTTTAAACGAAATTGGGCTGAGAGCGAAGACAGTCATTGTGCGTCATATCGGTGACTAGCTTCCGCCCGTTATGCCGAAAAAACCT
>NW_008758744.1:0-787 GCF_000715545.1 Opisthorchis viverrini | reverse complement strand
CAGCTGAACGAGTATTTTTGGTCATCAAGATAGGATGGTGTGCCTATACCATGTTTGACAACTAACTTACTCAGCTCATTAAAACTAAATGAACCTCCATGTGATTAGCTACGACGATAATGAGGAGAATGAAAATGAATAATCTAAATGAAACTATCATTGAAGTGCTTCTCTTATTAACTAGGTTAAATTTATTACAAATGACCCAGAAAGAGTCTTCGATTGACAACCGACCAGATAGGCGAGGACCAATGTGCGTTTAAGTCGCTCCAGAATCCGAAAAAAGCTCACTACGAATCACCTGGTTACCACTATTTTGTGTGGCCTAGTTATATCAAACTGATACTGGTCATTTAAGCAGATTCTGAGATGCATAAGGTAGTCAAATCACATGCGTTGAAGAGTGGTCGTTCATTAGGCTTTTACTAGGTATTTGAGTAGCGACTAGAAGAGACTCAACGGATATTTTCGTAACTGGGAAACTTTATCAAAGTTATTATTGTGAACAAAAGATAATGGTAATCTACTTTGATATGGCCACCCTGTCGATTTAATAAACACGACGTATGGCACAAAACTTTGGGTATCCATATTAGATTCGTAAAATTAGTGTAATTTCTGTTGAAAATGCTTGTTCGATCCAAACCGTTAACGTGACTACTATTACATGGACAGATCACCCGTTCTGTGAAGAGCACAAACTCGGTAGTGCTGGGTTTCTGCAGGGTGTCATAGCAGAAATTTTACTAGGCTTCAAAAATTCCAAGTTAATTAGACCTTCCTTCTC
>NW_008758743.1:0-787 GCF_000715545.1 Opisthorchis viverrini | reverse complement strand
ACAACGTAGCCAAATAATGAAAATACTACTATTATTAATAATAATAATGAACGTATTTATGGGTTGTTCTAAGCAAACACAGAAGTTTACTCTTCATAAGTTTGGGGCCACAAAGCTAGAAAACCACAGTAGTGCAATGAAAACAAAGGTAATTGCAACACAAAGTACTTCCTTTAAATTCTGCATTTGAATACAACTTCTGCCTTGAGAAAACCCTTCAGTATGTTCTGGTGTTCCTTGCCCTTGGAACCTGACAAACTCTCCACGGGAGTTTCTCCTTAAAAATCTGAACTTGAGATTACTGACAACTGAGGACAACGAAAATGTTTGACGGTCATGTTTTGCACGCTTTTTCACATTAGCAACGTCCGATGAGCATGACCGCCAGACTTGCAGTACGATGAGTTGATCCCTTTCCTTTAATAACGCATGTAAAGTCATGAGCTATATCATGAATTTTAGCTTCACGATGGTTAGTCTACTTGATCTGGTCCAAATAACGAATAAATTGCAGTACTGTGCGTTTCCGTCACTTTCATGAGAGTACTACGCAAGTTCAGCTAATTGAAATGCTTTCACTACTAGCGAGTCCTCTTGGATAATTCTCTAGCATAAATTCTGACTTCTTACTGGCTCTCAGTTTGACCCTGAAAATCGTTTATTCTAATGAATCGAGCAAAAAACATCGAGATTTTGACATTCGAATCGGTGTTACTTGGTTTGAAATAACGGGTGGTTTTTTAGTAAACATGCCTACAACGTGAAAGGTAATTCTTATATTGCTAGA
>NW_008758742.1:0-787 GCF_000715545.1 Opisthorchis viverrini | reverse complement strand
CTGAACTATAAACATCCACACGCTCATTTACATTGTGGCGAGTGTGACAAACATGATTTATGCTCTATTGATTGTTCTATTCATCATCCTCGTGTGTTACGATTCCAGAAGCTCTACATGCGTCAGGTTGAATGCACGCCCACTACCTGTTACTCACCACAAAATCGTTTGATTATTCTAATATGCGTGCTGGACTCAATTGGTACACGATTTCAACCAGGCATGGGATGCTTAGTATACTTACCATAATGGGCTCCAGCTAAGTAAACTAATATACCGGCACGATCCACGCCCTCCACTGTTACTACGCCAAAAAGATAGATCCTGGAATGCTGTAACCAGGAGATTACAAATGGTCTTGACAGGATTTGCTCAAATTTATGGTGTTTATCTGTTGGTCTCCTTTAAAAATAGTACATTGTCTTACCAGAAACGCTTTGGGAAAAATTTATGAATGACAAACCGCAAGCGGATTCAATGTGAAACGATCCGAGTATGCTTAACGTATTTGCGGCTGTGGGAGCACTCGCGTTAGATATTACATTCGCTCGCTTTCCGCAAACAACCATATTAGATTGAGAGTAAATGATTGATTCTAAAGGTCGATAATCTTGCCCGAGCTTCACCAGCGTTCTACGGGATACTGTGAACAAAGAAGAGGGTTTAGCACCACCCTAAACGTTCTCGACGCTAGGCAGTAAGCCTGCCCGTACCAGGACTCACACGGTCCGGTTTGGCTGGCCTTATGCCCGCCCCCCAAACGTTCGTCCATAATGACACTACAGAA
>NW_008758741.1:0-787 GCF_000715545.1 Opisthorchis viverrini | reverse complement strand
AACTAGACAGAGCAAAATGTTAGTGATCCTTCGTGTTTAAATATACGGTTGTGGTAATGTAAACCGGTCTTTTGAACACACCTTTTTCTGTGAAGTATTTATTAAACTTGAAATCGTATTTTAAGAAACAGCCCTGAGTGTAACGGAACTACATAAAAGGATGGAATAACCGTTTTCGTTGATACAAATTTCATTGATAAATGAGTTGTAATCATCACTGTTTTGTTCGATTTTGCGCAGCAGTGGTCAGTAAATCAGCCGTTTTGCAGATACACTGCCTTTGCCTTGTTAGGTTAAGCGCAATACGCTATCAACTGGCTATCCATACCGGGAATCACGGTAACATGGAGGCATTAATTAGACTGTGCTACACAACAAATGCCTTCCTGACGAGCCTGGTCCATCTGGTCTACTGAGTAACATCCTTTAAACATACTAGATTTTGCACGCTTGCTGGTTCAAGAAAAGCAGCACTGACCGCCAATGACGGAAATGCTCACACTTCATCTTTATGGATGAGCCATAAATAAAGCGGGTAAGTTAATTGACAAGAACATCCAATATTTAACAACCAAGTTCAAACAGCTTACGAAAAATTCCAGTGGAAAACACGAATGGTCTTATCATTGGCATTTCGAGTTATCCTAAGCACATTGCGATGCATCATCAACAAAATTGTTGTTTGTCATGTCACGCATGTGAAGTAAGCCCACTGAAAATATCACGGGAGTTTGATGCCACGTAGCATAATTATCACTAGAGGTAACTCTTGAGGTGGTGTTTAAAA
>NW_008758740.1:0-788 GCF_000715545.1 Opisthorchis viverrini | reverse complement strand
AGTCCTCGACCAAAGCCTTTGGCTCAAAACTCTAGATACCAAGTAGCGAGGAGAAATGCAGGCCCATCATTTTTACAGAATACTTCGCCACACATATTCTAACTCAACCTGGAGAGCAGGAGAATGTGTTGATGTGCCCACTGACCATCTTGGACTGCATGGACATCCCCAGTATAGCTTACTGGGTTACTAGTAAAATTTCTTCATGACAGAAAAATACTTTAAAAAGTATTTCAAAAATTTAGTTGTTAACTAAACTTCCACAAAATGAGATATTGAAAATGATTTGCTGCGTCTAATGTTAAAATGTATCAGACTTGTTGACGGAAGTGCAAAGTTTAGCCATTCAAATGAGACCAATAAATGAACTCAAGTAAAAACGAACCTTTTATAGCTTTTTTTATAAACTATTTACACTACACACTTGGTCTTATTTTATGTCTCTGATTTGTGGAACGACAAACTATTTACTACTGTGGCCATCTGAACTCACTTGACGCTATCCATATAGGCATATCCATATCAAGAGACAAAACTAGGGGTGTGAAGCATATGGTTGGCAGCGTAGAGAACGAAATAGTTTGCCCCTTGCTTTGAATACATAAAGCGATTGAAGAGGAGACAAGCCTCATTTAAACCAAGAAGTAAAATTCACTCAAAAAGAGAATGGCGCTGTTAGCAACATCCTGTTGTGTCATATAAAAATTACGTCTTTTTCAGGTTTTCCTTTTAAGTGTCCTTGAAATATGAACAGCTGTAGTGTGGAAGAAAAGTTTAGATAAGGAATA
>NW_008758739.1:0-788 GCF_000715545.1 Opisthorchis viverrini | reverse complement strand
ACTTTTTCGTCAATTAGAAAGTATGGTTTTGGTTCCTGAATTATGATCAGACAGAAGTCTGTAATCACTTAATGCGTGTGTCGGCTGTAAGAATAGAGACAGAGTTTAGCTTTAATAGAGGGCATGATAACCCCGTGGAAAAAGTGATTTTTACCACAGAAACGCCGTACGCCTCTAACCAAAGTTTTCACGTTTTAGTGCTTAGACTCAAGCACTGCTTCGCCCGGGGCTCAAACACAACCACTCCTTTTATGACAGGGATACTCTAAGCATATATACACGCAGATTCATGACTCTTATAGCATTTTAACCCAGCTCACTTTGGCATAAAGCATTCCCTCTGAGATGTGCGGATGCATTTTTTACTTTACACTCTGACTGACGAAATAGGTCTGTTTATCATACAACCCATATACACCCTAACAATAAAATTTTCAGGGCAGAAGAGAAAACCTCACACACTTTTATTGCAAGCAATACTGGCGGGTGAATGCTCCAACCAAACGCCTCAGATTCCTTAAATTTAACAGTCTGGTCATCATTTCAAATAGTTCTCGGCCGCGCGCTATCCATCCTACGATAAACAACATCGCCCAAAAGCTTTAGTCTTGCGAACGTCGCATTGGTGAACACGGTTCATTTGGGCTTTGCTGTCGCCGAAGTACTAGGACCTCTGCGGGCGTAACACAGTTTTTCTCATGAGGAATGCATTTGGGACTCCCCTAGCAGAAAGAATGAACCGGACATTGGTGTGATGAAAGTGAATACTGTAATTTCACAAGATAATT
>NW_008758738.1:0-788 GCF_000715545.1 Opisthorchis viverrini | reverse complement strand
GATCACTCCTATCTACTCAGGTGTGTCCATCTTTCAACCTGATGTCCATTCTTATACACGTCAACAGTGGAAGGATCTCCAATTTCGACTTACCCATCATGCATGATCACCGACTGTTGCTAGCACTCTCAGTCCCAATCGTTCCACAGCCTCACTGAACTACTTGGATCCAAATACATTTCACCGGCATTTGATGATCGTCTTTCTTGTACGCATTACTTCACTGAACTGGTCAGAACACTAGATCTTCATACTTCCACATTTGTGCCAATGTTACGCCCTTTCCAACAGATGATGAGATGGCTAGCATAAGGAGAGGTGGTCCAGATTATTGTAGGTTCAACTCCGGCACAGAACAATCCATCTCATATCATCTCAGAGGTTTCAAATGGTTCCAAACTTCTTGTACATTGTGGCCGTCTTAAACCGCTTTTGCGGCCTACATAGTGTGGCTCTCTCAGAGTCCGTTACCGCACTGAACATAATTTCACTGGTCTGGTACCCGCTGCCATATCCAATGATAGTTCAAGCTACCTCATAGTGACTTTAGGGAACCCGATAGAGCCTTTACACTTTCTACTGACCAACTCATTGATCTCATTTTTTAAGCCTGGGCCTGTCTCGACTCCTACTCGTCTAGATAACGAAACCATCATTCATTCTGAAATACACATCAACTGGCCTAACTATTTGGTTGCCGGTCTTAAGCAAAGTGGTCGAAAAGTTGATTAAGTTAATGGGGGCCTTTACAAATCACATTGCCGGATTCGGTTGATCAGCGGATCTGT
>NW_008758737.1:0-788 GCF_000715545.1 Opisthorchis viverrini | reverse complement strand
CTAGGCACTAAAAGAGTGTTATTCTCTGATTGTGCTTGTCTTATTGATCATTAAAATGTGCACTGAGGTCGACTCACTACCTGTGAAAGGTGCCTAGCACCGACTTCAGCGGCGAACCAGCACCTGCACTGAAAGTCAATTACTACGGCTCCCACAGCCGACGATACGAACGGCTGCATCTCTCAAGCACTACATCAGTTCGCTAACTACCTAGGATACGATGTACCTAAATGTGTCGATTATAAACGACAACATAATCTGATTTGGAACGATGGGTAAGTCAAAATCACTAACAACCTGACCCGAAAACACCTCAGCGCTTAAGGCCCCAGATTACAGACCGAAAGAGCCGTGGGGATAAACCAAAATCAGCATCTCGACCGCCACTGAATGTGCCCGGACAAACTACCAGCATCCCAGCCCTCTTGCCTCCGTCCACCGGAACGGCAGTCGAGGAATACTTGACCCTAACCACTGTAGGGCACACACGCGGTTTTTACACCTAGTGATGACCCAGCGTGTCGGAGGCATAACTGCTGCAACCCGAGTAGCGGTCGATTCACGCCTTATCTGGACCTAACGATCTTACTTAACCAAACAGAACAGCTCCAGCTGCGCTCCCCATACTGCACTTACCGACTGAATCGACGAACCTATTGCAACAACTTATCGGAGCTACTCAGACGCACCATGAGTCTGAACGAACAGCGTTAAAGCCCCATTCCAGCAAACCCTGAGATCAAACCAATGATCGCCCAGAAAAACAAAGCCAACAGGATAGGAATCAA
>NW_008758736.1:0-788 GCF_000715545.1 Opisthorchis viverrini | reverse complement strand
CAGCAAGAAATCGATTGACCCAGATGCTCGCAGATTTAATTTACCTCTTGCTGTGCGGCGTTTTACGTTCATGGGTGTGAACTACACTACTGTGGTGGGTGGACACGATCCAACCATATGCTTCACAGGACAACTTCTACGTCGAATTTGACGATAGGTTCCTCTTACTGTGAGACATTGGTGCACATGTAAGCGGTTGTCCCTGGAAGTCAGCACGATACTTTTTACCGGTATGCATGGCTGTGTAACGATCACTCTGATCAAAGCGAATTTGAACAAGTGAATTCACAGGGACACTCATAAACTAAAGTAATAACCCCAAAGCCAGCTAATGACTGACAAAATCGATAATTATGACACTATCTAGCGCCTCATGGCATTCATGACGAGTATCATATACCTGTCGTAGACTTAGTTGCCACCTCAGCCGTTGCCAGTCCACTGAAGGAGAGCTTGCTTATGTTGTCACCTTACGAACAATTCCCCTGAAGATAACACTTGAGTGGTAGACCTGAGTAGACCTGAGTCAAGAGTATGGGATAGTTCGAAGGCGACTCGACGTCTTGAAGGTATCGCGCCAATAAGCTTTATCCCATTTGGAAAGTATTTCACTGTAGAATGTTCCTTGTCATCATCACTCTTGGGAGTTACCGCGGTATACACCGTCACCTGCCATGTCGATGATCTGGATGAAATGTCTGGTTATTCGCGACTCATTCAGGCGCAGCTTCCGTGTGTGTCCAACCGACTCGACTGCACTACGAGGAAAGTAACTGGTCCGTAATGGA
>NW_008758735.1:0-788 GCF_000715545.1 Opisthorchis viverrini | reverse complement strand
TCGAATTTCCGATTAGACTGTTAGTGTGAAAGAACCATATTCTCAAAAATGACAAAAAATGACAGACTATTGTTTAACTTAGAATGCCGGTTGTCTATCTGAACTAATAGATTGGAGATTTCTTTCATACATTTAGGCAATCAAACCGGAGCAGAAAAATCTATCCGTTGCGGGTGCCTCCGTTGGTGCAATATATTGGTCGTAAAAGATTTATGAATATCCACCTGTGAAAGTTCAACTGTCGCATAATGTGTGGCTTAGTCGAAACCAGCGCAAGTTTTGGACGTTTTCAGACACGTCCGAGCAGATTCAGGAGAGAGTACGGCCTATTTGCCGGATTAAGCCTGAAAATGAAATCTGCCTTTCGGAATTCAAATGGCACGCTTCCCACCAGCGACGAGCTAGGATAGTATTATGCAACATCTTGGCTGCTGCCAGTATTAGCTGAAGTCGCAAACATTTTGATGAGCTGTTCTGCATGCTGGAATGCGTACGGTTTTTTGGTGTAGTGTTCCACATGTAGCAAAATGTTATAATCCCATTGAGAGGCCACCTGTCTCGTGATATCTTTAAATGATGTCTCACCCATTCAATAGCTTTTAAAGTTTCCAAGCCGGTCCTAAAAAACCCACAATATCTATGCTTGATTGTTTCAGCATACAGAGACGCCTGATCAAAACTGTGCTCGTTGGTGTTATAATGCAAGTTATGTCGCATTTTACACTGTAACGGATAAACAATTACTAACGTATCTGCAACAGATTTGTCAGATTGAAACATACTCTCGG
>NW_008758734.1:0-788 GCF_000715545.1 Opisthorchis viverrini | reverse complement strand
ACGAACAGCGAGAAAGAGAGAGAGAACGCAAAAATGCGGAGTGAAAGTGAGCTTATGCTCATGTGATAAGAGTGGTATTTGTTCTCACCTGGTCAACAGTTAAATCGGGCCAAGCTAGCTGGTCAATACAGAAGATGGGAATACTCACCACAATAGATTCTCTCAAGGACCCCATGATCAACGACCAGCTTGTGTTTTCGAAACGGACTTGCATAAGCAAGCCAAGTTTATTTGAAAACTGTCGAAGTGCTATTGGAAGGTGCTTTGCAGAACCCGACGTAGGTCCGACAATCATTCCCTCAAACGATACACACAGGGCAAGATGGGTGCGTGATCTTGAATGGATTAGACATGAGTTTGGACTGAATGAGCGAGCAGGTCATGAGCACAGTGACTTTGTGCTCGTTTTGTGTAATCGACCAGTAGTAAATAAAGTGTTACAGATGCCATTCCATCGAACCCCTTTCCATGAACACTCCGAGTAGTGGGTATACAATATCCCTAGCCGAACAGTACTGTGTCACAAAGGACAATACGTACAGGCAGCCGAGAAAATATCGCGCTTCCAAGTGGGGATAAGAAGGTCAGAATCGGACCGATAAACAAATGTGACCACGCTGGCAAGAGTTCAGCTATTTTGTCCGATAAATGAAGGACGATTCGGCCTGAACTACCAACAGGAGAACGTATCCTACTGACTGTGTAAATAGACTTGAAACGTTTGAATTCCACAGGAGCATCCATACTTCGGCTGTATGGCCTTTTGGAAGTACACACACACAAACACA
>NW_008758733.1:0-788 GCF_000715545.1 Opisthorchis viverrini | reverse complement strand
CCGTGAATCCGTGAAAACGTTTCGACCGGAAGAAAATCCTGGCGTGTAACGGTATCGGTCTAATCGTCGCCAGCTAGATGACTACGTATGGATCTCCCCTCCCTTTGAGGCAACTGGGGCAAGTACCTCAGAAACCGAACCAGCATCCTTTTGCAACTAAAAACATGAGGCTAATCTAGACTAGTTAACCTGTGGCCCTTGCTGCAATCTGGCAAATGCTCCCAGAAATTGACGCTGTCTGTATTGCATCTACCCCTCCCACACGGCTGTATGGCTTCTTTGTTCCCTTTTTTCTCAATATCATGTGCCTAGGCCACTTCAATTGTTAAGAAGCTTTACTCGTAGATGTTTTCTTGAGTCACTCCCCAATCTACCAGGAGTGGTCGACTAATTATAACTTGACGAAACAAGGACTACTTAATACCCCGTTCCCAAGCCACCACTATCACTCTTCAATGGCCTGCGTAAGTGACTGAATGGAGTGGCGGATAAAGTTCAGCTGTTGGAACTCGGGAAAGACACAGGCGTCATTAGGCTAAGGATTGTTTGGAGAAAGATGACCAACATCCGTGAATGAAGACCTGCCGCCGGTGGTCAAGGATAGTAGGCCTCAATATGTATGATGGTCTCAGTACACCAAATTTGGTCTTCGTGGACTTTACGACCTTCCAGCTAGTCGCGCTGACCTTAAGTGTTCGATAGATCGCCTATCAAAACACACTAGCTGCTGTTATAATGAATTTCGCCCACCGTGCGATATGAGTGCATCTGTGACACATCATGGTTTC
>NW_008758732.1:0-788 GCF_000715545.1 Opisthorchis viverrini | reverse complement strand
GCGCTGATCCATTCCGTTCCATCGTTCACTACGTTCTCGCCGCTCGTGAATGTATCCGTTTTCTACCGAAAACCGGTTAGCCTCACGGAGCACATGGTCGTGGAATTCCACATTGTTATGTGTAAAAAACAATGTTAACAATGAAGAAAATCTGTCCATTTCCAGTGCACGGACTGGGATTTCTTAGAAACGTAACCGATGAACAAGGCGCAGAGAACGTAAAACAAACGAATTGCCATCATTACCGAAATTGTATCCCTAATTCAGCTGGCTCGCCCACTAAAAGTAAAAAACGTATTAGAAAAGAACGAGGACGTTCCAATCACACCATGAGTGTAGAACTCAGGGCAATCCGAAATAACGGCGCGACGTTGACGAAAAACCGCAGAATTGTACTCTGAACGATTAGGTAACAATCGTCAGATTTGTTGCTGGTCAGCGTTTCACTTTTCGTACGAAAGCTTCGACAGGCCAAATGACTGCGTTACGAGGTTGATCTAGGTGTGCGGAGGCTAGAGTATGAACCAGCTTTTTCTCTGTTAGGTGTCGACCGAGGGATTTTTATGCAACGTTGGCTGACCCAAGTGTTGGGCTGAAGGGGAACCTACATGGATCCAGCCCATGGTCTATTCCTTCTGGTTCAATTCGCGTGCTATTGTTTGTTGAGCGTTGTCTGCAATATCCATCCGTTCGTGTGGAAAGCTAGTGCTACGGTGGTTGCGTAACATGGATTCCAAAAAACTTTGATCGCTCTGGTACTTCAACCATCCACTGCTGTCTTTGCTAAT
>NW_008758731.1:0-788 GCF_000715545.1 Opisthorchis viverrini | reverse complement strand
AAAAACCGCACATCCGATCGTCCAACAGTGACCGCCAGCGCATTACTCAATATGAGACCAAAGAGTTCGGTGCTGCTCAAAAGGCCCCTTACTAGGCGCAGCTGTACTAGGACTAAGAGTAACGCCTTACTCCCTGCGTCCTCAGGCCAGGCCAGCCCCCTGCAGTCAAATGGGTCAGACTGTTGAGTCCGAAAAAAGCCTCTCAAAAAAATTACCGGCGCCTCGCTGCGCATACTTTTGAGTCGGAGGCTAGGGATAGAGTCTCCAAAAAACGACATACTCCCACTGCCTTGTGCGTGCGACTTTTGACTCAAAGGTTCAAGGTAGAGTACCTCAAACAAATCCATTTTCTTCGGTTTGGGCAACCGGGAATTATCATTTGCTCTTGTAGTTCTTCGCTCACCGGCCCTCCTCCCACAGTCCATCACAACACATCAAATAATGCGGTACGGTCAACCTACCTGAAAGTCTCCTAACAACTGTTCCCTGTCTAAACAATCGCCCAGAAAAATAAACCAAAATAATCACTTACTAACCTCCACAAATCTGATCGACGTTATAGTCTCCAATGTCCGTACTCTACCAAACTTCGCGACAGGCATCTCTTGCTGAAGCCTTGCATTCCCTCTGTCGATGTAAGTTGTATCTCCAAGACACACAAGACCGCACCTCGGTCATGCATCTCACGTCTCTGGACGATCTCAGATGCTCTCCAAAACACCGAAAAATCAAAAGCTTAAAAAATGACAGAGAACGCTAGTGGATTGCGAAGATCTAGGAGGTGGAGG
>NW_008758730.1:0-788 GCF_000715545.1 Opisthorchis viverrini | reverse complement strand
CTTCCTATCAGTAAATTCGCGCTTGTTCAGTTCCACCCCTCTAAACTACAAACAGAACGTGATAAAATCGTTGTTCACATGAGGATGACTGATCTCTACATCAGACTAAGTTGCCGATGAATCAGAGCTACTCCAAGATCTTGAAAGAACAGCTATTCTTCGTGTTTTGTTGGGAAATTGTGAGCTAATTGTGAGCTCGACTCAGTCCACAGGGCACTGCATCTAAGATACCGACCTACTCAGATCTAGCTTTTACAGAAGACAGCACGATGACACCGGTTGGAGCGCTGATGGCGGCAAAACAGACCCACACGTCGTCAACCGGATTCACAGACTGGGACTACTTCCAATCAAAATAAACCAATTTCTTCCAATCAAATCACTTTTTGCCCACCAAATTGCATACAAGTGTGGTGAAACTTAGATTGAAAGAACCGATTGGTGAGAGAGCACGTGCCACTTGAGCCCGAAATGGACTTTTGTCGAATTATCGTCCGGTTGAATCGCGGGAGTAAGATACCACAGATAGACTCGCCATAGACCAAAAACGAAGTGTCACCTCAGCGCACATCAAGCATCCTTCTTGGCCCGCGAAAATCACGTGCTCCGAAGGTTGTCGAGATTGCTTAGATAAATCAACCATACACTTTGTTTGCGTTTACAACCAACTTGACTTGACCGTTAGGCTGACCTAGGTTTGATGACGCAATGGGTCATCGGTTTTGTCCAGTCGGCTGACCTGTACGATTCGTAGTCACGTGATACCCTTTGTTTTAGAAGTTGGTATA
>NW_008758729.1:0-788 GCF_000715545.1 Opisthorchis viverrini | reverse complement strand
TGACCAATCGAGGTATTCACACCTGTGTGGCCTCGTCAATTAATCCCTTGGGCAACGGTGTGACCTCGTTGTTCCCACCAAAACAATTCCCACTAAAACTCTGCAGACAACACCGTAGCTGGGATGAAGCAGTGCAGTGAATAGCCTTGGAAGAAATGGAGAAATGACATTCAAACTGTCGGGTAATTAGTTATCCCTAGATGTGTAGGGTCTAAATAGTTTGCTATCGACGATCAGTCGTTGCATGCTTTCTCCGACGCAGTCGAGGTCGGTTCTCGATTCGGTGGAGCAAGCTCATGGAAGTCTGACGATGGGAAAATCAAGACTAGTGCCTCTCAAGCCAGTGACCATTTCCCGCCTCGAGCTCCAGACTGCTGTATCGGTGGTTAGACCAATGCGTCAGCTGGTGAAGCAACGAGAAGCCCGGTTCGATAACGTATAATTCTGGACTGGCTCAATGAAGTTGCTGCACTACATTTTCCACACAGGTTCGAGGCTTACGACTTTTGTGGACAGTGGGGTTAGTCCAAAGCACGAAAATACTAGCCTTCTTCAAAGGAGACATATTCCGACCAACGTAATCCTTGTCGACTTTACCTCATCAGGCGTCCGCGCGAAACACTCTCAGCTGTTGGAATCGAGGATTCAACGTCTTGAATTTTCGAAGCTTGATGAACAACAGTGGCCCAAGCCTAAATTTTGGCAACTCCACTACAAATCTATGGACCTGGAACTAAACAGGATCGCCATGGTTTTAGTTACCACGACAACAGACTTTCCGACAAATG
>NW_008758728.1:0-789 GCF_000715545.1 Opisthorchis viverrini | reverse complement strand
GCAGATAAGAGCTTGATATAGCTCAATGGATAAGGCGCCAGTTTAGTCATCGAGAGGTCTGTGGTTGTAACTCAGACGGGGCATCTAGACCGCTCTTGACTCTGCTTAGGCCACATGAGTGTCCGAGTTGTTGTGCTTCTTTTGAGTGGCATGGTAGCCAGGCACTGGAAAGGTGCCACACTTAAAAGACTAAAGTTCAAGTTTTTACATTGTGACACTGCATCATAAACACATTTCTTCAGGTGAGTCTCGGTTAATTTTCCCTCCTTTGGTGTCCTCAAACTTGCTGTTTACAACCAGTTGATTACCGTTTACAAACACAGAACTCTGTTTACACGGGAGCGCCTTTAAAGGAAGATAACTTTTTCTCGATATGGGTCGAGAGGCGCGACCAACATGGCACCTCTCCTATATCTCCTGCACTTGGTTAGTTCAACTGCCATGTATGTTGGGAAAATTCAGGAACTAGGCGGAACGAAGACGCATCAGCGAGATACGTCCACAAGCACATCCCCTAAGTCTATCGTTCGCGTTTGATGAGTGATTGCAACCTGGCCAATCGAACTCAATTGGGAATCAAAAATACCAAAGTATTTGGTACTCATAATGTAATTTCACCATGCAAAATGTCAATCATTCGGCTGCCAATGAAAGATGAACTGTTGTCTGCTGCTTTGTCCTACCGTCCAGCTTATGTAACGTCGCTACATACCGTAACCATGTTTCACGTTCAGTAATGCTGAGTTACTGAACGCCCCAAACTCATTAGAGCCGTCGACAAGTTTGAAC
>NW_008758727.1:0-789 GCF_000715545.1 Opisthorchis viverrini | reverse complement strand
TTGATTAGGTACCTAGGTGAGATTCGGACTCAAACTCACGTAACAAAAACAAGAAGTCGATTGTTTCCACATACCCTCGAGTCTTTCAAAAAATCCTTATCTAAGCACGGCGTATGAATTCAGCCAAATTTTCAAAGTTACGGGAGAAAACATACAAACATCTGTAGTTCTTCGACCAGTTCATTGGATAGAAATCAACTAAGATACCTAACTGCCTTACTTGACCAACCGTTCAGTATATGGGCCCCTCTTAAGGTGTCCGCGATGAAAACAAACGAACCGCATCAAACTCTTACCAAGATTAAAATCAAAGTAATTCTGGAGAGTTTTTCTGGACCACTGATACTGTCGAGGAAAGGCACCACAATCCACACATTCTCAGTGTTCCTGTGAGCGTTCTTACGAAATTCAACTCCTCATCGAACTGATCCATTCTGAAAGATAATTACCATCGCCACTAGAATGTCAGCTTTCACGACATAGATGGTAAACGCTTCCGCTGGTATGAAACGTGTTCATTCTAACACTATCAGTCAGTGTTACTGGTGCAATGGCATATCAGCACACCTCACACACCATATCATCGTTGTTAGTTGAACCATCTATCCAAAGGAACATTGACTCTGCTTTGTACATCGAACGCAACAGATAAGCTAGAATGCGATGATATTGCGATCAAGTCAAGGACAGTGTTGGGTTTGTAGGGAGATTCTGTGTCCACCAGCACAAAATGAAACAAACGAGTTCCTAGTGCAGTAAGATGGTGTTGTCGCTGTCCGCTGAGGTGGA
>NW_008758726.1:0-789 GCF_000715545.1 Opisthorchis viverrini | reverse complement strand
AAACTACTCTACGGATATTATACACAGTTTTCAGATGATGGACCAAATAAATCCGATTGCTTGTTAGGACTTGGCCTACAGGGAATTCAAGGTGCATGGACACGAGTTGTCTCCATGTTCATTGCGTAAAGATTGCTCACGGTCGCTCTTTTGAACGTATCTTGCACGTTCATTAGGTCATTCTTGGTAAGCCCGTCTTTTACATTTTGCTCACAATTCCATTTACTGTGGCTTTTCTTACAGCTGTTCATTATTCTGTGAAATTGCCATGGAATGAGATCAACCGTCAATTGCATTATATCCCGAAGCCCGTAACTGTGAAGCACGTTTGCTGGTCAATTACAAACAGTGCAGACGATTCTTCACGAGTTTTACCAACCTAGAATGTTAGGATGCGATGACAAAGAAGCGTACGGTACACCATTGGGGTTTCGCATCATCAGCTGCAAGGAGTAGGCTGGTTGTACTTTGGTCCTAGTCGATTTATCAGCCTTATCGTATTTCGATTATTTTATTCAAGCTCATATGGTTTGGCTAAAAGTTAAGAAAACTGATGATGAATTTCGGAATTTGACCCGCCTCCGTTTCATGAAGAGGCGGAGTCGTTTACGTGCTTGTGAATGTGTGCCTTGGTGCACCCCGGTAATTTTGAGTCCGTTAGATTACAGCACAATGACTAAGTGACTTGGGTGCAAAAATAACACGGGCTGTGTCTATTCCCTTGTTTATAATCCAACCTACTATTTTTATTTGCGTAAGCATACTCGCGTGTTTATACACTGCCCGGTA
>NW_008758725.1:0-789 GCF_000715545.1 Opisthorchis viverrini | reverse complement strand
CTGAGTTGGTGCCCAGCGGAAGCCTATTTAGTGCCTCCACCCCCGACCTGTTGTGACCAAGCTCTCGCGTGTCTGGAAGGCGATCCTCAAATAGATGCCTGGTCATTGGGCTGGCCGCCTCAATGCTGCCAGCCTGCTCCAAGTTCTTCTGTATGTCAGATGGGGAAGAAAGATTGACAAGACGTCCAAGAGTTCGCTTGCTTCCCTTTTGGAGTAACAATTATGCGTGGAGCGACTTGTCAGGCTTGGTGAGAACACTCTTGAGGATTGATTGTGCCAGCTTCGCCGGCGTGATTTTTCCGGAGAATGACCCCCAAATTATCAATCTGCTTTCACTTAGGCGCCCGTCCACTAAAGACGCTGTGGTGATCTTTATAGCCGCGTCAGGGAGTGGTATTACTTCCTTCGCAGCCAGAAGGCCCGGTAGCACGGGTGTATCGCTCGCCGCCGGTGGTTCTGAGCCTGGCCTTTAATTCGGGAGAACCAAAATAGCACCGTTGTTGTTTGTCTGTAGCTGCATTAGACTTGTTCCGGTTGTTACTTGTCTCATAACACGATGAAATGCAAGCAAATATCAGTTGTCCTTTCTTTTGTTTTATATATATGGTTAGCCTGAGGCCACTCCGTGAGGCCCATGGTTAACTTTGACGTGCAAGGAGTTGCCACTTTCGTCTTAGTTGCGTCACAACACTCAAGTCCACTTCATCATCCATCACACGTAATTCCCTCCTGTCATATTCTGCGATCTTATCCACGAAATGCAAATGACTTACTATTTCCTGAATGCCA
>NW_008758724.1:0-789 GCF_000715545.1 Opisthorchis viverrini | reverse complement strand
TGGGGGAATTCCTTACTCCAAGGAAAACCAGAAACTGAAACTATCTCAGCTCAATGACAGTGCTAAGACAGTTATAATGCGCAATATTGATTGCCGTCACCGGCACAGTACTGCAGGTGTAGTAATACAAACACTACACTACACCTGGTCATATGACATCTTATTCACGTGTTTCATTGTTCTCTTTATCGATCACGTTTGACATGGCATGATCCCAGGGGTGCTACGTCCCATTTCTTAGTAGGAGGCCAAACGCATCATCTGGTTCGATTAAATCTTCGTTTTAACCTCACTACATTACAATTACAACAGGTTTCCAAATTCAAACCAAACTGGCTCATTTGATTTGTTCCCTCACTTCAGTGATTCGAGAACAATACAAACTATTTTTACACAGAATGAAAAAGCAAGATGGTGTTTCACTAAGAGAAAACGAAAGGGTGGAATGTGGCATAGTTGTTTTAGCAAAGATGAACGTACGCGTTTGAGAACACGTGCACACGAAAATGGGTAACTTTGTTCAAACTGAGCAGTATTAAATTTTTCCACGGTAACTATGCGTGGTACAACGCATAGGAAGCAAAGCAACTGAGCTATACTCACCATATCAAGGTTTAACCGATAGTAAGTGAATAGGCTTACGGATGGCAGGTAAAACGTTTCAAAGAAATTCAATCTCCAGTTTCTTTTTATTTACATGTGATCACCCATTAAAATTCGCCCGGTCCACATCAAACAGCAGATAAACTAAGGCCAAGGGCACTGTTGTAATTTCTGTCGATCAAGCGT
>NW_008758723.1:0-789 GCF_000715545.1 Opisthorchis viverrini | reverse complement strand
CTGGAACACAACATCCAAAAGATCCCCTGGAAAAGGGAGTATATCGTGCGCAAATATGACGTGCACAAATCTTATCACCGTGACCAGTGGTGAATTCTGGAGCGCAACAGCTTCGTCTTCCCTGTGGTTTGCTGCATGAGGACGCATACCGTGAAATAAATCCTCGGTCACATTTGCATGTGCATACTAATCTAAAGTGCCATCAGAGTGACCACTGCAAGGAGAGGAGCACGTAGTTAACAACAGTTCTTTTTCGGTACAAACCCCAAAATGTTCTTGAAGGATCATCTTTTACCGGTTCATGAACCTTTCGTCCCCAACGGTAGGTTATGGCTTCATGTATAAACTAACAGGGTGGATTTCTCATCTGTCAGTGTTGGCTGACCGAATAGAACTTTCCAGCCCTTTCTGTCTCTGGCTTCCAGGCGGAACATGTTAGAATACACAAGCAAACTTAAACACTTGGTCGGCAAACTAAATTTGTTGGAGGCTAGCAACGTCACAAGCACAGTAAAATTCTGGAATGTAATTACGCAGCATATGCCTCGCCACCGTTCGTCCACTGGTTGAGACAATCGGCCCCCGGTGTTGGAGGACCATCGTCCTCAAACTGGACTGACTACTGAATGTGGACATGGTCACATCGTTGTAGACATCGATCTTTTATTCTTGACAGTAGTGCCAAGTACACAACTGGTAAGTAAGACATTCCCACTTTTGCTGAAGATGTACGATATATTTTTCATTTCAGAATCATCATAGATGGCAATTTGCCTAACGGAAACGACC
>NW_008758722.1:0-789 GCF_000715545.1 Opisthorchis viverrini | reverse complement strand
CGTATGTCACAGTAGATTTGATCTAACTGAAAACTGGACTTTTGCATATAAGGCGAATGGTATGGAGTGGATCCGGTCTTGCTCTATTTCGGTGTCACCTCAGAAGAGATAACAAACAGGGATTGGATATTTATTCAGGGATAAAATTGTCCTAACATGTTTTCAGACAAACGCATTTTCACGCTACCATCAGTGATGAATTTGAGGAAAACTTCCCAAATAATTTTGACTGCGTATTAAGCTAACCAGTGTTTTGAGACAGTCTTTAATGCCTTCAGAGAACTTCTGTAATATTCACTGCATCACATCAATTTCGCATTCAACATTAGACGCAACCTCATCTGCAGCTGGTAAGTTTTGTTCAGCTCTAGGCAAATAAAACAAAGTAGCAATTTTCATGAGCCATTCATCATTCGGTCCACGTTTGGTGGGGTGTTTTTGTTGATTACTTATTTGTTCCTTGTATTTGTCAAATATATGTCTCGGCTTCAAATTTACCCCGCCGAACAAATCCGTTCGCGAGTTATTTTTGTTAGTCAATTGCTCCGAAGAAGTCACTTGCTGCTTAGTTGGCTTTTAGCTGGCTTTCGCCGGGTGCGAGGGCCAGCATAAAAGCGTTTGATAAAAGACATATCACGTTCCCTTGGAAATGGACGAGAACTTCAAAGAGCTTCAAAGAACCTACGTCGAGGGCGCTCCGTCGGAAATGGTTTCTGAAGCGGTAATTAAATGTGGCTGATACATAAGGACAAAATCAAAGTATCCGCGAAGCCCGGCAGACCTGGATAG
>NW_008758721.1:0-789 GCF_000715545.1 Opisthorchis viverrini | reverse complement strand
TTGTGCTGAGAGGGTAACAGATATATTTGATACACGCACATACGCACATAGACTGTCTGTCTGTCTGTTACGTTCACATGGCATCAAAATGAAGCACGTTGTTGTGCCTAGTGTCGATAACAAGCAAAATATCCTGCATTTGTGTACAGAATTTAGCGTGTCTCTTCAGCTGGTCGTTCAACTACCCATCAACATCGGTTAGCCTGGTTAATCTACCTAGAGTCTAGAAGCAAAGTCTACAGGTAACAGCTCACCCGATTCAACCCAGTCATGACACCTCTTGGCAAGCCTGAAAGCGCTCCTAGGATATTCTCAAAACATTCCTGATATGCCTTCGCCCGTGGCTAATCAATGTCTATCGGTGGTTCCTTTACAGAAGAGCTACAGAGCGCTGACCTCACTGTTGAAACTGTTCTAGGTATGTGACTTTGTCACTGTTTGCCGTTTTATCATAAAACAATTATATCATTACTTCAATTATAGCCCTTTCGAACACATGGATACCCATGGGAGCCGTTGCCCAAATGGATAGGCTTGATCTGATAAGTGTATCAGATAGCTTTTGTTCATCTTGTAGAATGCGCACAAAAGTCATTGAGTTTATCATCAACGGCTGGCGTACGTTTAAGTGTACAATTGGTTGCGCCGACCATCACTGCACAGGACATCGGGTGGAATCTGCATGCCAGTACGCCTGTTACAGAGCACATTTTGTTAATATAAGAGGTAGCAGTAACATGTGTGTAGCATAACTGAGTAGAGACGATGAAGCGTCCTACAAGATAAATT
>NW_008758720.1:0-789 GCF_000715545.1 Opisthorchis viverrini | reverse complement strand
AACTTTTCGCACATGCACTTTTTGCATAATTGGCGAGGCTTATCTGGAGAATATCCACAGAATCCATCCGATTAGCAGTACTTCATTTGACGACGACTTCACACTATACACACTGAGTAGAAAATTCCGCGCTTTCGCGGATATGGTGTCAGTGTACTGATCAATAGAGAAAGAAGTAAAAAGCGACTTCAGAACAAAACTATGTGACACACACTATAAGAGCATATTCACCGAACATGTGCTACAGTGTGAACGCAGAATGCCCTGGTTTGATGAGTTATTCTTCTACTGAATGTTGGTGTGATCAACTGTAAGGAAGAAAAGAAAGGGAATAATGAGAGTAGATATTGGATTTCACGGTTGGTAGCGACATCTGTTCAAAAAGTGCATGCAACTGTTAAGAAACTGTATGCACCTGGTCTTAGTGTTTGGCTGCGGTCTCCATACACGCTGAGACTTGTCAACCTAAACAATGTTTAGTTCAATGTTGTGAGACAGGAAGCGTTACCCTATGCTAGTTGACAGGTGGCGAGAAAAAGTGCCACGGCCAAAGTTGGAACGCCCAGCCGCCGCACACGGTCGGACTCGATGCACGTCAACACATTTTTTATTAGACGAACAAGTATCGTGGGCTTACGAAAAACCTGCTAGTTGTTGTGATTCGACACTTTCATAGGTTTCATAAGCGAACCAAACGAGTGTCTAAATGTTTCGGACCCTACAATGGTAATCTCGCCATTTAGTGAAAAGATTGAGCGAACGGGGTAAAAAGGGAACCTCCATCATCCA
>NW_008758719.1:0-789 GCF_000715545.1 Opisthorchis viverrini | reverse complement strand
CGTGCTTCCTTCGAGTGGCATGGAAGCTAAACACCGGAAGGGTGTTTAGCTTAGATGACATGCTAAACAACGCGAATTAGAGCGACCTCATCCACACAGGGCATACCATGCCGGGATGACAAATCAATTTCAATCGTACTCTTAACCTCACGCTACATTCGCCCTTTATCCTGCTGTTGTGATGAAGGCTATTTAAGATCCAGAGCATCTTCATTTTTGATTACTGAAAGAGGATACTAGAAGGAAAGCTGGTCAAACTCCGACATCCATCCTCGAAGCTGGTCGGCCATGAATAGCAACGTTTTCTATTCTAGTGCGATGTAGTCGGTCCCTACCACTAAGGTCCACCGAAGCTTTATTGATTATCTGTCCATGGTGGCCACTTCCCGTTCGAAAACGTTTTCCATCCAAGTTGCACTTGCCTCGGTTTATGTGGGTGAGTGGAATGCACCCAACACTGTACCTAGTGTATACACACTGTGCTTGACTGTACTTGTTCAACGTTTTTAACTGTACCACATGTGCAGTGGCTAATGAAAGTCCGTGAGGCGGTTCCAACTCATTTCTTATATGCCATCCGGAAGGATAGAGGAAATATGGCAACCATTGGAATGGGGAGTAAATAAGAACGAAATGTCAGAGTAATGGCCCCAACTTACGTCAGAATTAGATAGCGGTAAGGTCATTCTTACGGATGAGTCGATTGAGGTATCATGCAAACTTGTCTACCTGAGCAGCTGTTGTCAGTCCCGGAGAACGACAATACTTCCGTTCGGGTCGGAAAGGTCA
>NW_008758718.1:0-789 GCF_000715545.1 Opisthorchis viverrini | reverse complement strand
GGAAGATGCCTCATCCGTGACCCTTCTAGATGAAACGGACTCGTGAAGGACCCTCAAATTGTTTTCCAGAACGCCTGTTGTCAGTATTGACACTCGAGCTGAACATATGTTGTATCTGGGTCTTTCAGGGGAACATTTAACCTCACAGACTGCTGAAAGTTTGTGCGCCTCAACAACGCACTAAGCAGTGTATATGCGACAGTCATAGAGCATTTTGTACCAGGTTGGTCATTGGATGGTGATCATCCGTGTCGCGTGTTGTGCTCTATCCTCCAATTGTCACAATTTACCACCAACCTGAAAATTCACCAGAGCAACTAGGCCCTTGGAATGAGGCCTTTATCAAAAACAACAACTGGCCTATTAAATCCCTAACGCGAGTGCTGCTGATTGGGCAGGCGAGAAGACTGTGGACCTCTCGAAGCTCCACGCGGCGTCCAGGTTAATGTGAATTTTATTACGGAACTCGTGCAACCGCTTTACGGTGTCTGGTTACAGTAGCGTAAATTTGACTCTCCTAAAACTTTTGAGAATTTTCAGTTTCCGAAAATTATCAGTAAATGAGATGTTTACTTTTCGGTTCAAAAGGCTGTAGCTGCTAAGTTGGTGCTTGCGGATAACGTACCTCCTGGTGATTTATATCCGTAAAATTTACGCCGCAAAAATAAGACAAGTTAAAGCAAAATAGAGAAAAGCGATTTCTGAAGTCCAGTCACTATCAGACTATTAAACTAGTTACCATCAGATGCCAAATAAAAACCAAACGAAAATCTCCATCACACCAATGTG
>NW_008758717.1:0-789 GCF_000715545.1 Opisthorchis viverrini | reverse complement strand
CTTCGACGGCATCGGGTAAGGGGATACTTCCCACTAACACAGTCAGGGTAGTCCAGCTCCCTCTTGGGAGAAACACAAATGTAAGGTTTCCTATTAATAAATGGTATGGAACCCACAATAGGCACGTGGTCGAAACCGGTCAGCTGCCTCATGCTCGAAACGGATGGTCGCATCAGGATGGTGGTGTTCAAAACTCCAGCTAGCCCTGCAGCAAAAGGTAGTCGGGGTGGGCGTGTGAAAAATAGACACTCGCTTACTTTGAAGGACATGAAATGATTGTAGAGGCAGATTTGGCTAGAGTAAATTTTACCGGACTTACATGTTCTCCAGTGTCCCTCACAGTGTGGGTAATGCTACGGAAACCAAAATGGCTTCTATGGGACGGTCTTCCAACTTACCACGCTTCGAAATCCCATTCATTACAAGACGTGGGCGCTGACATTAGTATCACACCTCTAGTCACTGCTAACTCCAAACTGGACACCCTTCCCGCTTACCCTCCAGGCGGCCAATGGCACATGCATTAAAACGTACGGACAACGAGCACTGGATCTAAACCTGAGTCTACGTTGGGAATTCAAATAGTTTTTCCTCATTGCAGACGTACATCGACTAATTCTGGGAGCAGATTTTCTGACTTGTTATAACGTCAATTCTACTTGACGCCAACATTTGCACAATAACGCTATCGCTGCAAGATTGTTCTCGTTATTATGACTTATTTCGCAAGTTTCCGGAACTCTTAGGGCCAAATGTTCATCAGACAGAACCGAAACACTCTGTGGTTCG
>NW_008758716.1:0-789 GCF_000715545.1 Opisthorchis viverrini | reverse complement strand
TCCTACCAAGTTCATCAGTAACCGGACACAATTGGAACAGATATAAGGAGATCGCTTGAGGCATTGAATGAAGCTACCACACTGGCTTAAGGGTGAACACGACTAAATGGGCAAGTCTCAGAGATGATGCGCGATCAGCCAACGATGGTGGATTGTTGGTAACATGTCTTCCTCACGTGTCCAATGTCCTGGGTTAAAATCCCCTGGCGAACATAAAAATGCTTGAAATTCGAGTCTTTGCCTTGTTGCAGACTAACCAAAACAACCGCCTCAAGAAACATGCACGATCTCCCGAAAGGACGCAGTGCGAAGCCTCAAGGTAACTAGATATTGAGGCATTCTTCCAGATCCTGTTAGTGCGCCGAGTCGTTGGAGAATCAATTATTACTCGAGATGCTTTAGTCTTGCACTCTTCCAACGGATACATCTAAAGGGGTAATCGCCGTGGCAAGTTAAATGGTTCCTAGTGTTTGGAAGTTAGATCATTATTACCAACACAGATTTCAACTTATGGGAAAACAGTGCGGCCCTTTGGATCTCTGAATGAACTGAGCGTGCTACTTTCACGTGTGTAATACGTTACTGGCTCACCATACTATATCATTTCCAAATGATCGGTCTAGAAGATACGCGTTCTTAACCTGTTAAACGGAGATGCATCCGTTTTTCTATTTGGCTGGTTTTTGTAACAGAGACAAAGATTATTTGCAATAATCCTGTAGAACTACCAGGATTTAACTATATTGACATGTGGAAATTGTTTCATCTGACACAGAAAATACAACAAAT
>NW_008758715.1:0-789 GCF_000715545.1 Opisthorchis viverrini | reverse complement strand
CGCTTCGTGTTGTGTAGCTCTACAAACGACCCCGCTTAGCTTTCATTCTGTCATCGCAATAAAATTAGAGCGGGACAATTCCTCATAACTTTGCCATCAAAGGGTAAGCGTCAAACTCAGTCTGATGTTATCAAAAGCTGAAGCACGAACTTAGATTCATTTCTGGGCGATTTAAACGTGTTCATTTTCAAGAAGAACAACTAGCCTTTGTAAGGAGTACACCGCAGAATAGGATATCCCTAGAGGGCACCAGAGAGAAAACCAGCGTACGTGAAGCATCTAGTCTGAGTGGTGGAGTAGCAGCAAAGTCTTATGGGAGCTAGAAGTGTATCGTTGTTTTACTACTTTTAGCTTCTCAGTAGTGGTGCCTCATTCTGCGAATAAAGCATTGATTTTTGGGTTACAAGTTTCCTGTTACGCTACTCGGCCTCTGCTCCCCAACATCGACGGCATTCAGCCCGAAGTCGAACCGCTTACAATCTCAGAATTTACTGTCGTTTTTGTCAGCCGCTGGGACGGAAATTACTGTGACAGTCTCACTATTATGTCGGTTGACAACACACCTTAGAGGCGTACACATACTCTCCTCGTTCATTGTACAGAGCAGGCAGTGGTCAGGGAGCGTGTGGGGAAAAGGCTCGAACGGAAACGGTGATACTACGGACAAAGTGGGCTGAATGGCAGTTGGTCATAGAGACTTTGAGATAAGCGTATTTCTGTTACAAATCAGCTGATCATAAACCGCCACTTGGTACAATTTAGCTACATCCTTTTAAAAGAAACTACTCA
>NW_008758714.1:0-789 GCF_000715545.1 Opisthorchis viverrini | reverse complement strand
CCTCTTGTTTCAGTTGGTGAGATATCCACGGTGTCACAAAATTCACTGCGACATCACAAATATCGTAGCAACTGATAAGCAAGACGAACCTTGTGCAGCATATTTAGATGGTAAATATGGCTGAAGGAAGAATCTCGTGAAAAACAAACTGAAATGCGAGCGAGTGTACGTATCGACATCTGTTTGATTCGGGATCACTTAGAACTTCATATTCACGAACACTGGGGAAATTCACCTATATGAGGAAGCCCAAGATAGACGAACCCGACCGTGGGCAGTCGACGTGTTTCCAGCAAGCATGCGAGCAATTTCCGTGTATACTGCTTCAGAAAGACTGAACATTTATATTTCTAATTATACGATACAATTTTAAAAACTCATTCTGAGGGAAATCCTAGCATTTATTATTAGAAAGCACTTTGCTTTGTAATCTACTATGTATTTGCCTGCTTTGTATTTGTTGTTTTATATCCGGATATTACTTCCCATGAAGCACAGTAACGAACTATAAATACAATGATGTTAAGGTATTTGTAGACCGAGACTGTACCCATTCCAACTGCCTGCAAGGTTTTCCACTTTTACAATGATCCCTTTTCATAGAATATAGCATATGCTACACACCTCGATTAATCATTGGACTCATTTCTATCCACTATGTACAGGAAAAATGCGAGAAATATTGACAAAATTGCGAGGTGTGTTTATTAGTATAAACATCAATGTATTATTGAAATGGTTGCTCGGATTCCGCACTCACATTAATACTATTTAATAAGTGATGAACTG
>NW_008758713.1:0-789 GCF_000715545.1 Opisthorchis viverrini | reverse complement strand
TTCCCTTATCCAACGACGACAGAGCACGCTAGCGAGATAAATGACCTGTTTTCCACCGGTTCGCGGAGCCAAGCCGTCGCGACCGGGTACCGCAGGACAGCTCCGCATGAACAACGTACTATTTGGAGCAAACGGCTCCAACTTGTTGCTGGCTGGTGGAAGCGGGACTATAAACCGGTTGGTTAGAATCCTTTCCGCTCGTATAAGAAGCGTGTTCAGTTTTTCATTGGTCATACATTGTTCCCTACATGGACGTCTTACCGACCTGATTATACGCTCCCACAGACCACTACAATGGCTAGCTGCTGGTGGATTGAAGTGCCACTGTATATCCATAGTCGAAAGCCGGTCTGATATTTTATATCATCTCGAAATTCCGTTAGCCCACCAACAATGTTCATACCATTATCACTGTAGACATCGGTGGGCTTGCCACGTCTACCAACGGAGCATGCCAAACATTGTAGTAATGAATCGGTCGACAGGCTGTCTGCCATTTCCAAACGGACTGCTCTGGTCTTCAAACAGCTAAAGATAGAGCCATAGCGTTTTCCTTGCGAACGGCCGAGTTTGGTCTTAAAAGGTCCGAAGTAGTCCACTTCCACGAACTCGAGGTGCCACCAACCCACTCCTACACTCCCTGCCGGCAATGGAGCCATTATTTGTGTACCGCGCTGTGCGAACCGGGGCCTGCGTAAAGAGCACGCACCAATCACTCATTTGACGGCGCCGGTCCCATTGATAATCAAATATCGTAGTTGAATAGAGACCAAGACCTGCCCTATTCCA
>NW_008758712.1:0-789 GCF_000715545.1 Opisthorchis viverrini | reverse complement strand
TCTCGCCTTCTGATTTACCAAGTGGTTTTAGTTGCTTACTACAGAGAACACTATTATCACCGCTTAACCGTGTTTGTCCAGAGCAATTTGCGCTGTATGATCGAAGTGATATCTTTTTTTATTGTTTTACACAAAAATTCATCAATATAAACAGCAAACGATGGCTGAAGAGGAGTTGCCTCTTGCTCACTTTTACAAATATTGCGGGTGGTAAAAGCAGCGACGTGGAACATATCCCCTGAAGTTATTGAGGCTTTGTTTTACTTGTTTTACTGGACAGAAGCTCGGATAGAGGGGTACGGTTAAATTATTGATAGCTAACTGAACTGGAAAGACTTAATAGAGGGACATGTTGGAAGGGTTCAGCGAATCAGGAGCCATAAGCCGGAATGCCCATTACACGGGTCAAAGCAAGATGTTTGGCTAAGGCACGCCAATTTGAACATTTGACCCGAAATCTGGACCGTAGAACAGCGGTTTTTGGAGTTCCCTTGAGGTACCATTCTAGGAGCCAATGATCCAACTGGCCAAAGCACTCAGCCGAAAGGGGCTAGTCCACGTCGAGGGCACAGTTAGTAACGCATAACTGTTTGACTCCCTACATGGCCGCGAACGGTTATTACAGCACCGAACTCTACATTCGATAAAAATTTAAAACCAAAATGAATAATGCGCCAGTGGTCACGCCTGTCTGTTTGGTGATCGGAGCGTGGTTCCAACCCGACCTCTTTGTCTAGACTTCTCCCGTCTAGGCTTGGGTGACCTGTCAGTATCCCAGCCCTCGTGCTT